>NC_084988.1:1232550-1272550 GCF_963691925.1 Scomber scombrus | reverse complement strand
TAGATAGATAGATAGATAGATAGATAGATAGATAGATAGATAGATAGATAGATAGAAGACAGAGAGCATATAAAACATTAAGTGAAGAACATTTACTTGAAGTTGAAGTTCAACTTTGTAATTTTAGATTTCAAAGAGCATAATGACCTCTCATAATTATAAAATACCCCCAGGAGAAGGAGAAAGGGCAAGTGTTGCTACACACACACACACACACACACACACACACACACACACACACACACACACACACACACACACACACACACACACACACACACACACACACACACACACACACACACACACACTGGACCGTGGTCACTTTTGGGAACATTACATAGACTTAAATTAATGTTCTGGAGACTTACTCTAACCATAACCTTAATGACTGACCCACAAATCAGCCTTCTCCTAATTAGGGACACGACATTTGTCCCCAATTAACTGGTCCTCAGTCCTGAAATTTGGCCCCAATAATTGGCTATAATAGAGCACATATGCACACACACACACACACACACACACACATACACACAAGTCACAATTACATGCAAATATACGTATGAATTTAATCTTAATTTCATTAATATGAATGTTAATGGTCATATTATTATTAGTTTGTACTATTCAAATATTTGGATAAACTGTAATATGATGCCATGGTAACTTTTGGGGACATTACATACACTTAAATTAATTTTCTGGAGACTTACCCTAACCATAACCTTAATGACTGACCCAAATATCAGCCTTCTCCTAATTGGGGACACGGCTTTTGTCCCCAATTAACTGGTCCTAAATCCTGAAATGTGTCCCCAAAAGTAGTAGTAGGTCAGTGATGTTTTTATTCATGTGGTTTAGTTTAAATTTAAAGGGTTAAAATGTGAAAATAAACGTATGAATAACTTGCACACATTCTTTTTTTGTGGACCCAGCATCAAATTTCTGCTTTTAATCCATTTAGAGAGAATATATTAGAGGATTATGGCAAAAATGTCTAAGTGGTGTAACCATAAAAACTGATGCTGCTTTTAAAACTATTTTTAAGATATTTTTGAATTGCTCATCTTGCCAACCTTTATTTGTTACTGACCCTCATATCTTAATTTAATTCTTATACACATCAATCTTACTGTTAACCCTTTACATACTGTTCATATTCTGACTCATAATTAGTCTATACACCAATTCACATTAATAAATTCTGCATCAGTCATTAATAAATGTTTGATTAATCTTATGAAAAAAAGACATCCACAATCAGTATTTTAAGGTCCAGGAGAACATTTTATAGAATATAATGAAAATAACTGATAATAATGCTGATTTTTGAAAATGTCTTAAACAAACACAAATCAAACTTGTACATTTGCATATCAGTCAACAGATATTGACATATCACAGGTATATCGGTATCAGTGGATATGGTAAATATGTTGTCTGTGCTGATATATATATATATATATATATATATATATGTTTTATTCATAGATAATTAAACATATTTAATTCCCAGTGAAGTTTACAGTTTCAGTGCACTGATGTCATTTCATTCAATAAAGTCATGCCTTCCTTCCCTCCCTCCTTCCTTCCTTTCCTTCCTCCCTCCTTCTCTCTTTCTTTCCTCCCCCCTACCTTCCTCCCTTTCGTCCTTCCTTTCTCCCTCCTTTCCTTCCTTCCTCCCTTCCTCTTTTCCTTTCTCCCTCCCTCCCTCCTACCCTCCTTCCTCCATCCTTTCCTTCCTTCCTTCCTTCCTTCCTTCCTTCCTTCCTTCCTTCCTTCCTTCCTTCCTTCCTTCCTTCCTTCCCTCCTTTCCTTCCTTTCCTTCCTTCCTCTCTCCCTCCCTCCTTTCCTTCCTTCCTCCCTTCCTCTTTTCTTTTTTCCCTCCCTCCCTCCTACCTTCCTTCCTCCATCCTTTCCTTCCTTCCTTCCTTCCTTCCTTCCTTCCTTCCTTCCTTCCTTCCTTCCTTCCTTCCTTCCCTCCTTTCCTTCCTTTCCTTCCTTCCTCTCTCCCTCCCTCCTTTCCTTCCTTCCTTCCTTCATTGCAAAAAAAGTGTTTTCATGTATATATTCTATATATATGAGATTATCGGCCGATGTATTGATATCAGAATTATTGTACTCCCTTATATCAGTATCGGCATCTGCCCCAAAAAATCCAGTATCGGTCAGGACTTTTTTTACATACATAAAAATGTGAATCAGCTGCACAAAAATTGAATTTTTATTTCCATTTTTGTAAACTGTGGGTCACATTAGGGAAAAGTCGGGTGTTTTTACAGCTATGTAAGGGTTAATGTAATAATGTGAATGTAAATGTGCATATTATTGTTATTTTGTAGACTGCTCCAACATTGTTCTGGAAACTTTCCTGCCAATAGATAAAAAACCCATTGAAATGAACTGAACTGAGAGAGAGAGACACTGAGAGACTGAATGGAGAGAGGGATTGGGAGAGAGTGGGAGGAGTAGAGAGAGAGAGAGAGAGAGAGAGAGAGAGAGAGAGAGAGAGAGTCGCCATTACTGCCTGGCAGTGCTGCTGAGAGGGGAGGGAGCTCAGAGAGAGAGAGAGAGGGGGAGAGAGAGGTAGAGATAGAGAGAGGAGAGGTTTCAGCTTTCAGTGCATACACACATACCAACCAGCATAACACCAAAATACACTGAAATCCAGGCTACAACTACACGGGACTGCACCTCCACCTCCACCTCTGTCTGACTTCAGACCCTGCTGCAGATTGTTGGATTGTACTGAGAGTTTTTATTTTTGCCTTTTTTTTTTTTCTTCTTCATGTTGGAAAAGCTTCTTTCTCCTGTTCTCTGTGGTATGTGGATCTGGGAGCGACCATGTTATTAGGTGGGTAGGGGGGGGGGGTGGGGGGGGGGAGTGTATTTGGGACTGTGTGTGTGTGTGTGTGGGGGGGGGGGATTGGGGATTTGATTAGCTTTTACTAGCACACTCTTTTATTTTATATTTGTTGTTTGTGAAACCTTAACGTCTCATGACTGCACTGTCCTCTCAGTTAAAGGCGAGGAAGAGGAAGAGTGGTTTATTTTATTTTAACCCCGCTTGCTTCTTCCCCCCCCCTCCCCAAAGCTCCAAGTGTTTTAGCCCCCATGGGTGAGGTGCTGGCTAACGCTAGCTGGGCTATGCTAAGCTAACATGCTAATGGTAGCTAATCGGGGGATTGTGGAAAGGTGCTCTCTCTCTCTGTTTTTTCTTCAATTCCTCCTCTTTTTCTTAGCGCATGAGGGCCAAACTAAGGCCGAGCCAAGCTTCATCTTCTTCCCTTTCTTCTTCCCCTTTTCTCTCCTTTTCCCTAAAAACGAGGAATCAATAAGGAGCCAATGTTAGCCTCGGTGCTTTGACGCATTAACGTCTGTTAGCTTCACTAAACTAACTCATTAATTAACAGTTAACGTTTAAATCTCCGTTAACGTTCATTTTTTAACATTTTCTCCACAACCCCTTTTTCTTCTGACTTCATTACAACATAATGAGAAAGAGCTTAAATGACAAATCTTATGAAAATATACTTAAAACATTTCACTGTTTAAAGTATTTTCTTTAAATAGTGAAATAAAACGATTTATGTTGAGCTTTTAACGGTTTAAACGGCTCATTTTTAAATGTTAACGGCTCATTTTTAAATGTTAACGGCTCATAAGTTGGTTTAGAAGTTGCTAGTTTTAAACGTTAAAGACATTAAAATATACAAAAAAGACAATAATGTGCCTAATATGTCTTTTTACTCCACTAAAAAAAGGACAATTACCCTGTTAAAATCTGTATAATGTCATCTTTCCTCTTTATGTAGGTATAGTTGTTAGATATATATTAAAATATACAGAAAATAGACTAATCTTGGATCAATAATGTGCCTGATATGTCATTTTTACTCCCCTCAAAAAAGGATAATTACCATATTACAATCTTTATAATGACATTTATTCCTCCTTATCTAGGTGTAGTTGTTAGATATATATATTAAAACATACATAAATAGACTCATCTTGTGCCTAATATGTTTTTTACCCCACTAAAAAAAGGATCATGTTAAAATGATCTTTCCTCCTAATGTAGGTGTTGTTATCTTTTTTAATATTAATTAAAGTGTCCTGTCATCTCATGGCTCATACCTTGGTTTTAAAGATTAAAGATCCCCTCCCCCTTACATATATATTAAAACACAGCTTGGGTCAATCATGTGCCTTATATGTTGTTTACCCCACTAAAAAAAGGATAATTACCCTGTTAAAAATCCATATAATGGCATCTTTCCTTCTTCTGTAGGTGTAGTTGTTATTTTTTATATAAATTAAAGTGTCTTGTCATCTCATGTCTCATATGTTAGTTTTTAAGTTGCTAGTTTTAAACATTAAAGATCCCCTCTATATCTATTAAAACATACAAAAAAGACACAGCATGGGTCAATAATGTGCCTCAAAAAAAGGATAATACCACTTAAATTCTTTATAATAGCATCTATTCCTCCTTCTGTAGGTGTAGTTGTTATTCTTTTAACATTAAAGTGTCCTGTCATCTCATTTGACTTTAAACACCTTTTTTTATCAAGCATTCATATTCACAGTACAGCTCCAGTTGTTCTAGTTCTGCATCTAAACTGTTATGTATAAATAAATATGAACATGCAAATATATTTAATCTCCAATAGTTTGAACTGCTGGACACAAGATGTCTCCTCCTTAACTGTAAAGTCCACTCTCTGAAAAGACAAAAGTTTCCACATAGCAGTTGTGTAAGTTTAAAATTGGACAGGATTAGGCCTCGAAACTGGCTGTGATGTCACACATGCATCATAGATATGCACACACACCTCCTTTTTAAAAAGATAATTCAGTGAGCTCAGAGAGAAACTTTCCACTTTGCAGTAAATTAATGTGTAAAACATCCTTTTTTTCTTTTTGCATGGTGTCAAACTCTGCACATCAGTGAAGCTTTAAACATCCAGCTTGTAGGAGAAAGATAAATGTTAGGAGATACATTGGGATAGGAGGATGGGATAGGAGGATGGGATAGGAGGATGGGATGGGAGGATGGGAGGATAGGATGGATGCTATCAGGCAGGTTATTGAATTTGACCCCTTGCAAGTGTCGTCCGTGATAAGAAGCTGTAACCACACTTGTCATCAGCTGATTATTAACTTTTCATCCTGTGTCTGTGGCAGCGTTGAGGTCAGTGTGAGGCTTCGTCCTGCTGCAGCTCTGCGGGCCATTTCCATCGACTGCTGCGGCTCCTTTTGCCCTTTTACCCCCCCCTTTCTGAAACTGTCTTTTATTAAAGGGATAGTCCGGCTTTTATCTAAACGAGCAGACACCTTGATGTTTCCTCTTTGACTTTCTGCAGTGACTCTCCCCTCAGTGCTTTCTCCTTTGCTTTATTTTAGAGGTCGTTTTTAATATATTAATTTCCTTGAAATGTGCTGCTGAGTAATTTGCAGGTATCTAACACTTCATAGTAAGACATTAGACAGAAAGGGTGGTGCAGTTTGGTACCAATAAATGGGAAAAAAAGTTGATATAGGTTCAATTTCTTAATAAATTAGACTTAATTTCAATGAATAATTTAAATTTTTTCCTAATATGAAGCTGCTGTGTTCATTTTAAGGACATTTCTTTGAAAGGATTATATAAATTGTTGTATACAGAGAATGTGCTCATTATATAGAGATTTTAAAGAAACAACCTAATAAACTATAATACAGTTTGACACACAAACTAAGTATTTTCTGTATGTTAAATAAGAGTTTTTTTCATATTAATCACCATGAATCCAGTTCTAATGATTAGCTACTTAACAGTTAAAACAATTTAACGCTTTTTATTGACAATTTTTACCATATTGCACCATCCTTGCTGTGAAATGTCTATTGTTAAACACCTGCAAAGTAAACAAGAAACAACCTAATATACTATAATGTAGTTATAACAAGTTGCTATTTAACAACCAAACCAATTTAACCCTTTTTAAAATGTTTTTTCTTACATTTTTTAAACCAAATGGCACCACCCTGCCCTATAAAGGAACTGTTAAACACCTGCAAAGTACATTTCCAGGAAGTGACACCTGTAAGATAAGGCGTTACCAAAATATGTGTGGTGATGCTACTGGAGTTATACAACTTGATGAAGTCATCATTTTTATTATGTGTGGAGAAATACCAGTTATGGGAGGATCTTTCTATTGTTTCTGCCTATAGTGTGATGTTATGTAGTTTTTAGTGTCTATAAAACTACTAAAGCTCATTGGATGATTCATTAGGGTATTTGTTCTTTATCACTAAAGTTGGTATGCAGGGCGTTTTTTTCGTAAATGGGCAATAATTAATCATATTGAGTCAAATATTTCCAATCAGCTGAATGTTGTCAATGTTCTGATTGTAACAAACATTGAAATAGTATTTAATTTTAGTAAGTGTTATTTTATTACATTAATACGTTCTCTGTTGCTTATAGACGTATTATTATTACCAATCCAGACATTTAATTTATTGACCATTGGACCAGCAGAGATACTCGCTTACTGAATATCATCATTGATGGATGTAGACAGGCCCGTCTGCAGAGCTTTGTGTTTGTGGTGAGACCAGAACCAAACTGCAGATTGGTATTGGCATATGCTAACGCGGTGGGTTATATTCAATACCATTAACAGTGTCAACAAACCGAATAAGGCTCACCAGCAGTGACTGATGGCCGCGTTGATGGTGTCAGTCGGCCTATAAACTGCTGTTCTTACATCATCGACGCTCGGCTTCAGGCTTGGACCTGACTCAAGAGGACAACATCGTTTTTTTCTTTATTTTTTTTTGGATCGTTCTTAAAAACATCTGAGCGTCTTCGATGGAAACTATTTTCCAAGAAGCAGCAGCCAGATGCCTTCTGTTACATAAAGTATTTTTCAGTGGAAGTAATCAATATATAATCAAATATTTATTATAATTTAAAAGCACGATGGATAAAAATATTCTTAGACAGCAGCAGACGAAGCAAATGTATTGATTAAAATGAAACATTAAACCTAGTTACTACAAAACTATTCATAATACACTCATAATTAGATGAGGTCTATTTCTAGAGCAGATTATTGGATTTGTCAACAATTTGAGGCTAACAGGAAGGTTTTGTAGTTTCTGCGTCATTGTTTAGGGATGAAACTAATGATGATTTACATTATTGATGAATCTGTGGATTTTTTGGTCAATTATTGATGAGTTCTAGGTCTATAAATGGAAATGGTGAATAAATTGTTGATCATTGTTCAAGGTGGTGTCCACAACTCACAGATATTCAGTTTACTGTCGTATAAGACCAAAGAAACCAGGAAATATGAAGCTTAAAAAGGAGAATTTATGCTTTTTTCCTTTAAAAAATGATTCAAAATAATAATTGACCAATGGTTGCAGCTCTATAACAGACGCCAAATGTTGATTTCTGTTTCCTCAAGGGACGACAACAGTCCAAAGCACACAGATATTTAGTTTACTGTCATATAAGACTAAGGAAAACAGAAAATATGAAGCTGAACAAGGAGAATATGGTTAAAAAATAATAATCAACCAATCGTTGCAGCTCTATGAATGTTGCCAAATGTTGATTACTGTTTCCCAAAGTGACGAAAACAGTCGACAACTTAAAGATATTCAGTTTACTGTCATATAAGACCAAAGAAACCAGAAAATATGAAGCTTAAGAAGGAGAATTTGATTCAAAAATGATAATCGACCAATCGTTGCAGCTCTACAACAGCCGCCAAATGTTGATTACTGTTTCCCAAAGTGACGACAACGCTCCACAACACACATATATTCACTTTACTGTCACTAGAGAGTCAATAATCCAGGAAATATGAAGCTCAAGAAGGAGAATTTTGTTAAAAAATGATAATCAACCAATCGTTGCAGCTCTATAAAAGTTGCCAAATATTGATTACTGTTTCCTCAAGGGACGAAAACAGTCCATAACTTAAAGATATTCAGTTCAATGTCATATTAGACCAAAGAAACCAGAAAATATGAAGCTTAAAAAAGAGAATTTGATTAAAAAATGATTCAAAATGATAATCAACCAATCGTTGCCGCTCTATAAAAGTTGCCAAATGTTGATTACTGTTTCCCAAAGTGACGACAATGCTCCTCAACACCCAGATATTCAGTTTACTGTCATATAACCGTAAATAAACCAGGAAATATTCACATTGGTGAAGCTGGAATCAGAACATGTGGGTGTTTCTCTTAATAAAATGACTCAAAATGATGAATCAGCTGTAATCGTTGTAGCTGTGACAGGTAACGATTTAAAGACTTGAACGTGAGCCACAGCCCCGACTGGTCCGGTCTATCGTGATTTATACTAAGAGGAAAAAGAAAAACATGTTTGCTATGTCAGGTTTTCTCCTCTCCGTCTGCAGATCGCTCAATTTGACTTCTGCATTTTTTTTGTTTTTTTGGCTCGTGCTCGTACGTTTTTTAAAATTAAACTCTTCTTGTGGGAGGAGAGTCATCGTCTGTGCCTCAGATCAGACTTTCTTTCTTTTGGAAGGGGGGGGGGGGGGGGAGGGGAACCATAATGAGTCAGTGCTGTCTGATTTAAAGTAGACAGGAATGGGACGCTCCTCTTCTCTGCTTTGTGAGATAAAAAAGTTTCTTCTTACCTTTTAAAATAAAAGAAAACAGAAAGAAAAGAAAAATCCAATAGAGGTTTTAGCTTTTCAAAGGTTCAGCATCCTCCTCTGTGTTTCAGGGCTTAACAGCATTTAGTCATCTGTAAAACCAGCTTGCCAAGTGATACCTTAATCCTCAACCCCCCCCTCGGTGCTGCCTCCAAGTGAATAGACTCATCATGATGCACGAGGCTATTTTAGCTATTAGTGAAGCACAAACACAGTGTGGGCTGGTTTTGCAGCTATAAGACAGTTTCTGCTGGGTCTTAAAAGTCTTATAAAAAGTCTCAAATTTGATCAACTCAATTTTAGGCCTTTAAAAAGTCTTAAACACGTCCATATGTTGCATACAAGGTCTTAAATTACATTTAATTAAGTCTTAAATATGTACGTTGATTTATCGCTATTGGCTTCAACAGTCAGGATTCAGTGGTTGGTTAAAACTGGTACCAAACCATCAATTTGAAACGCAGTGTGTATTATCTGCAAGAAGTCCCTCAAATCATGCAAACTTGGTGTGAAAGCTCTGATGTCAAGATCAAATCAGAGACTGCGATTTTCCTTATTTTGTCGTACTTCGTGTAGGTCTTAAATTTAATTAATAATGGTCTTAACCCTTTATAGGCACTCATTGAAATACTTGGAAATTTGCATTAACCCAGAGAGTTATTGGGGAATATTACATGACTTTTTATATGTTGCAAATCAGGGTCATTGAAGTTGCCATATATGGTTCATAAAGGGAGGCTATTTTGGATGTTTACGGAAGTTACCAAATATAGTCACTTGCCCGATAAAGGGTTAAAAAAAGTCTTAAATTTAACTTGTTCAAACCTGCAGAAACCCTGTAAAATAAGACCACAGGCTGCATCCAGGTGCATTATTATAACACACAGCTAACAGGCTAATGCTTCATACTGGGTCACACACACACACACACACACACACACACACACACACACACACACACACACACACACACACACACTCTCATGACTCCCGTGTTGACCCCAGTGTGTTGACAGCAGAGTATTCATATTGGCTGACAAAAAATGTGAAACAGATGTTTTAAAATTGGGTGAGTGATCTTCTCCAACGCTGCGGTCTGGACGGAGGAATAATCAGTCGGCCATGACGGTTGTTCAGCAGGAAATTAATAGATTGCAGCTTCTGTAATTGATGGTTTTATGTCATCTGCCAAGTAAAGTTTCCCGGGTTTTTTTTATGTATTAGCTGCAGTGTCACCAATGTGAGAACTGTTTAATAATAATAATAATAATAATACAATATTTAGGATTATAGGTTGTTTGTAAGCATGTGTAATGGACAGTTATCATTTTAAAGTTAATAATTCCTCTAAAATAACCTAGAAAACGTCATATAAAGATCGTTATATTCAGCTCACGATACGAGACGATGCACGATATTAGATTCATGAGGACGAAACGAGATTTTAATATCAATTTTTAAGACAATCACAAAATGCAAAACAATCCAGGTGCATTTAGAAATGTTTTAACTAATCATCTTGTAATGAAAGTCACTTCTAAACACTTCTAAATATGAATTACTGTAAAAGGTTTTGCCCCCTTAAATAGATAGAAATAACCATAAATACCAAAATTATACAATCACAAATACTAAAAATGAAGCATGAAGAATAGAAACAATTCTACTATATAAATATAAGTGAAATAAAGAATCAAATTATCACAAATTATAACATATTTCTAATAAAACCCCCCACAGAAATTAAAGTAAATTGCACATATCCTATCACACAAATACACAAATAGAACAACATTGTGTTTTAATTGGTAGTGTGACCGATTTAGCTTTTTGGCATCATTAGGCTCCCGTAGCTGCTTCCCCTTACATCATGCTCTCAGTGTAGAGACCTGAAGTAAACCTCAAACCTTCCCTCTGCTCCCCTCCTCCTCTCCTACTGCTGACTGTCAGATCTTCTCAGCAGGTTCGAAGCTGTTAGTTCACAAACTAGAACGAAGGCGCCGACTGCTGCAAAGTTAAATGACCCACGCGGATATAAAAAGAAAGACGTGACGTGTGAAAGAGAAATAGAAAACAGATCAAACAGTCTTTATTCTTTGTAGTTTTGTTTTTGATGTGTGTGTGCCTGGTGCTGCACCCCATATGATGCCCATATCACCCATATGATGCCCATATCACCCATATCACCCATATCACCCTTATGATGCCCATATCACCCATTACATCCATATCACCCACATCACCCATATGATGCCCATATCACCCATTTCACCCATATCTAAATCCACCACTGGTGCTGTCTGCAGCTGGAAACTGTTTCATGAGAAAGTTTTTCACCTTCAAAGAGAAATATCATCACTTTGGCATGAGATCGCGTAATACTTCTACCAATGTGTGATGGACAGCTGCCAATTTCTTGTCATTTTTAAAGTCAATAATTCCTCTAAAATAAACTAAAACATGATCAGTACATTAATCAGTACTGTAACTAGTTTCAGCCATAGGAGCTTTTATGGTTAGCAGGTGTTATTGCCACTTTTTTACTGTTTAATAATCATAATAATACAATATTTAGGATTTTAAAGTAAATAATGTCTCTTAAAATAAACTAAAACTTGATCAGTACATTAAACAATACTGGTCTTCATTTTAGCCTTAAGAGCTTTAATGGTAGTCAGCTGTTATTGCCACTTTTTAATGGTTTAATAATCATAATTATGTAATATTTATGATTATAGGCTGTTTGTAAGCAGTGTGAAGACTTTAGTTGATATGTGCTAATGTGTGATGAACAGCTGACATTTTAAAATCAATAATTCCTCTAAAATAAAAAAATAAACATGATCAGTATATTAATCAGCACTGTAAATAGTTTAAACCTTACATACTTTAATGGTAGCAGGCGTTAATGCCCCCTCAAACCTTGTGCACACATGTAGTGGCTCACTATTTAATAATACTAATAATAATGATAAATATGTATGATTAGAGGCTGTTTGTAAGCATGTGTGATGGACAGCTGTCATTTCTTGCCATTTTAAAGTCAATAATTCTTTAAATTAAACTTAAAAATGATGATTACATTAGTTTCAGCCATAAGAGCTTTAATGGTAGCAGGTGTTAGTGCCACTGTTTAATAATCATAATAATGCAATATTTATGATTTAGAGGCTGTTTGTAAGCATGTGTGAAGACATTACTAAGGTGTAATGGGCAGTTAGTCATTTTAAAGTCAATAATTCCTCTAAAATAAACTCAACCATGATCACTACACTAATCCGCTCTATAAATAGTAATGACTTTTATCCCAGGAGGAGTTAATGGAAGCAGGTCTTGTGGTCAGGTGTGGCTTCAGTATCAGTAGCAGTACAGTAGCCATTGTAGAGGGAGGAGGAGGAGGAGGAGGAGGAGGAAAGGTTTGATTATTACCAAACCTGACAGACCTGCTGGATGGTTTTTTAACTCGCTGACATCATCTTAATATCCTGGGTGTGTTTATGAGGGACTTTTTATTTGGAGACACAAACAGTTGATCAGGTGACACTAAACACAAGAAGAGACTCATTTCCTCTTTGTGATTGCTGCTTACTGCCGTCTTTATAAATACATTTAATTATTAGAACAAGAAAACAGGTAGCGCAGCTTTTCTTTGATTATGATCTGAAGTTATGGAATAAACTTATTTATTTAATCTGGTTTATAATTAGTGTTATTTTACTAAAGGTGTAATTATTTACTAATTATAGGCTGTTTGTAAGAAACTAAAGCTGTTTAAATGACAGCTGAAAACATATTTGGCTTTTAATTAGTGTCATTTTCAACTTATTTTTACTAAATATCTAATTTTATTTTTATTTGTATATTTCTGTCGGTCGTTCAACAGGAAATTAATAAATTGTAGCTTCTGTAATTGATGGTTTTATGCAGTGTTTAATAATAATAATAATAATAATAAAAATAATAATAAAAGTGCAATATTTTAGATTATAGGCAGTTTGTAAGCAGTATAAACTACCTAAAGTTGTTTAAATGACAAAAGCTTATTTATTTAATCTGGCTTTCAATTAGTGTCATTTTAACTTATTTATTATATAATATATTTATTATTTCTGTTGTTTTCTATTGAATTTTGCACTTTAAGCTTCATTCATTGTATGAAAAGTGCTCTATAAATAAAGTGTATTATTATTATTAGTTGTATAAATATGAACAATGGGTTGTATCTTAGTTGTTGTAGATGTCTAAATTAATAATAATAATAATAAGTTTAATTTATATAGCGCCTTTCACAAACCCATGGAGGCTTTACAGCAACAACAAATAAATAAATAAATAAATAAAACAAGACGATGCAGAGGAGGAAGAAGAGAAATGTTCATTGTAAAGAAAAGTACTAAATCACTTCATTAGGTGTTATTTTTTATCTTAAAGTTGCTGTAAACTTCCTCTCTTCCTCACCCTTTCCTTGCACAGGTGACATCATCACCTTGGCCTCTATAAACAGTCGGGTGGGTGGGAGAGGGGGGGGACGGGGGCGGAGGGGGGGACGGGGTCTCATTCCTTCTCGTCAGTGGACCGAATTCCTGCTCGGCTGCAGTTTCTCAGGCTCAGCGTGCTGTCGTGCTGCAGCGAGCGGTTCCAGCTCACGCAGGCAAATTCACTGGCTGATTGCCATCGTTCTGTAAAACACAACAATGAGTGCAATTCTCTCGACAGTTATCAGTTATCTGCCTGTAGTTAGGTCATGGAAGGGTTCAGGCTTGTTTGACTGTGACAGTTACAGATAATGCTGACAGAAAGTTTTACACAGTCAATCATATGTGCAGAGTTTGGCATTGAGTTTAATTTCTGCTCTGTCTGCAGTTGTTAAACATTTCATTTCACGTGCTTGTTGATGTCTAACAGATGAGGTGTGCATGTGAAATATTAAAAAAAAGGGCGGTGGCGAGATAATTTCGTTCCAGATAATAAAAAAGAAGAAGAACTGCTAATCAGGACCAGAGTTGAGCAGAATGTATTACTAGAGGGAGAGGGGGCAGAATAATCAGGATTACACGTTTCAGTCACGTTTAGGTTTGAGCCCCGACGACGATGATGATGATAACAAATCTGTGAACTGATTTATTTTCTCTGTTTCATTCTCACAGCGAGGCAAATCATTTCTAGGTCAGTGGCTGTCAAAGGGCTGGAGTTGCATGCCATTTTTATCCTGCCTCGGCACAAATTGGTTGAAAGCCCTTCTTTTTCTCTGTGAAGGGGAAAAGTGACATTGCAGAGCTCTGTCCGTGATTGAATTACTTTCCCTTTCTGTTATATAAGTTAGCATCTCACACTTTGATTTTTGTCTCCTTGACATTTTAATATTGCTGTCGTAAAAGAAAATGTCACTTTTTAAAATGTTTTTAAATGCAGGACATGTTCCCATCACATTTTTATTATTATAAACCTATTATGATAAGGATTTTAAAACTAGCACATTTATAACTAGCGTGTGAAAGTGCCGATCAAAAGCCTTTTTATTAAGCTTTTATCATTTAGCAGGGATTATTTTTTTTCTCTGCAGGTGTGGTAATGTGCACTTTGTCTAATTTTCTGATAACTCCATGTAATGCCAGATTAACACGTTTGATTTGTAATTTCAAGTCACTTTACAATCCAAATATGTGCACGCGTGTCTCAGAGGGATACGCTGAGAAACAAAGAGCTCATTTTATTATTTGTGATAAGGTGATTGAAGTGCTGTAAGGACAAATGAGTGCAGACATGTTTGTTTGTTTAGTCTTTATCTTCTCCTAATTGTGAATTCCATGTCTTGCAGGCAGGTGATAAAAGGAGAAGCCGGCTGCTCTGTCCCAGCTTAAAGAAGACCCAGGATAGAAAGTGACAGAGATACACAGAGTTGGAGTCGGAGGGTGGATTCAGCACAGCTAAGGGAAAATCAGAATGAATGTGCTGCTGTACCACTGACAAGCAGAACTGGAATGATATCTTGACCTTTTTTCCTGGAAGTGACAAAGTTAGCGATGAGCGGGGGGATATAATGGCCAAGAACAAGGATGCGCGGCCCCCGTCATTCGCCGTCAGTGTGGTTGGCCTCTCGGGGACGGAGAAAGAGAAGGGAAACTGTGGCGTGGGCAAGTCCTGTCTGTGCAATCGATATGTGCGTCCTGATGCGGACAACTACTACGTAGAGCACACCTCAGTGCTGAGCACAATAGACTTTGGGGGGCGTGTGGTTAACAATGACCACTTCCTGTACTGGGGGGACGTGTGCCACCGTGGGGACGATGGGTTGGAATGTAAAATCCAAATCATCGAACAGACAGAGTTCATCGATGATCAAACGTTTCTTCCGCATCGGAGTACCAACCTGCAGCCGTACACCAAACGGGCGGCGGCGACCAAGCTCCAGTCAGCGGAGAAGCTTATGTACATCTGCACAGACCAGCTGGGCTTGGAGCAGGACTTTGACCAGAAGCAGATGCCTGATGGGAAGCTGAACATCGATGGCTTTATGCTCTGCATCGATGTCAGCAAGGGTTGCAATAGGAAGTTTGATGACCAAATGAAGTTTGTCAACAGCCTCTACTCCCAAATTGTTAAATCAAAGAAGCCGATTGTTGTTGCTGCCACGAAATGTGACGAGTGTGTGGACCAGCATCTGAGGGACCTTCAGGCCTTTGTAGCCAGCAAGAAGAATCTGCTGCTCATTGAGACGGCAGCACGCTCTAACGTCAATGTGGAGCTCTGCTTCAACGCCCTTATCCAGCATCTGGATAAAACAAGGGGGAAGCCAAAAACTGTGCCATACATGGACGCCTATAAAATCCATCGGCAGCTTGTTGCCTCAGTAACAGATCGATTTGAGAAAGTGATGGTGCATACGGTGAGAGATTACCACACCACGTGGAAAACTGTGATCAATAATTTGAAGGGTCAACCCGACTTTGAGGAGTTCATCAACCTGGAGGGCTCCAGGAAAGGCCGAAACATGTTCACAAAGCACATTGCACAACTGAAGCAGGAGCACATCAAGAGGAGGAGGGAAGAGTACCTGACGACGCTACCCAAAACCCTTAACAACCTCCTCAATCACCTGGAGGAGGTGGAGCACCTCACATGGCCTGAGGCGCAGAGTTTGATCCGGAACCGGTCTGATTTCCAGTATTGGTTTGTGGTTCTTGAACATACGCCATGGGATGAGACGGACCACATTGACAATAGTGACCGCAGGATACCTTTTGACCTCCTCAGCACACCCGATGGTGAGAGAATTTACCATAACCATGTACAGCACCTGATGTCTGAGAAGAGAAGGGGGGAGATGAAAGAGAGGTTCAAGAAGACGCTGGATAGGGTTCACTTTATCAGTGCGGGACAGCCCTGGGAGGAAGTCATGTGCTTCGTCATGGAGGACGAAGCTTACAAGTATATCACAGAATCAGATAGGAGGGATGTTTACTGTAGACACCAGCAGGAAATAGTTGAAAGGGCCAAAGAGGAGTTTCAGGAAATGCTTTTTGAGCATGCTGAGCTCTTCTACGACTTAGATCTGAATGCCACCCCCAGCTATGACAAGATGAGCGAAATCCACAGTGTGCTAAATGAAGAGCCCAGATATAGAGCGCTTCAGAAACTAGCCCCAGATAGAGAGTCACTTCTCCTCAAACACATTGGGTTTGTTTACCATCCCACAAAGGAGACATGCCTGAGCGGGCAGAACTGTGTGGATATGAAAGTGGAGCAGGTTTTAGCAAACAGGCTGGTGCAGCTCGACCACGGACGCTCTAATCTCTACTACAACAGTGCCAACATCGATAAGATCAACCTCTGCCTTCTGGGAAGGGAGGGTCTCGCACAGGAACTCGCCAATGAGATCCGAGCTCAGTCTACGGATGATGAATACACCCTGGACGGTAAAATTTATGAGCTGGAGCTTCTTCCCGTGGATGTCAACTCCACGCTGCTCTTCAGCCATACGTGGGTCTCCACGTTCAAGCCACATGGCTGCTTCTGTGTATTCAATTCCATAGAGTCCCTCAACTGTATTGGAGATTGCATAGGCAGGATCAGAGCAGAGATAACACAGAGTAGGAGAGATAGGTTTGCTCAACCACTACCATTCATTCTCATCCTGGCCAATCAGAGGGACAGTGTTTGTAAAAACATTCCCATCTTGAGGCATCAGGGCCAACAGCTGGCAAACAAGCTGCAGTGCACCTTTGTTGACATCCCCTCTGGGGCTTTTCCACGGAAATTTACTGAGTTCCAAATTAAGCAAGGACTCCGAGCAGCCCTGGACGGACTCAAACACAACTTTGATGTCTTGGCCCCGCTACCCTCTATCAAAGACATGTCAGAGACAGATCTTAGGATAGTTATGTGTGCCATGTGCTGGGATCCTTTCAGCGTTGACCTCATCCTCTCGCCTTTCCTAGACTCACACTGCTGTAGTGCAGGGCAGCCAGGCCAGAGCAACACACTCATACTGGACAAGATCATTGGGGACAGTAGGAGGAGGATCCAGGTCACTGTCCTTTCCTATCACTCTGCTATCGGTGTCCGCAAAGATGAACTGGTGCATGGCTACATTTTGGTCTACTCTGCCAAACGTAAGGCCTCTATGGCGACCCTGCGGGCGTTTTTGGCTGAGGTGCAGGACGTGATCCCTGTCCAGATGGTGGCAATCACTGACAGCCAGGCAGACTTCTTTGAGAATGACGCCATCAAGGAGTTGATGACGGAGGGGGAGCACATTGCGACAGAGATTGCTGCCAAGTTTACGGCACTATACTCACTGTCACAGTATCACAGGCAGACAGAGGTTTTTACACCGTTCTTCAATGAAGTGTTGGAGAAGAAGCCGAACATCGAGAGTTCCTTCCTGTTTGACAGCTCGTCTCGGGAGTGCACCACTGGTGCCAGTGAAGACGTCTTCCCTACATCACCCCATAGCCATTCTCCAGCCTACAACACTTATTACCCAGAATCTGATGATGATAACGAAGCCCCCCCACCTTACAGTCCCATAGGTGATGACGTTCAGCTTCTCCCCACTCCCAGTGATCGGGCCAAATACCGGATTGATCTGGAGGGGAATGAGTACCCAGTCCATAGCACACCTGTTGGAGACCATGAACGCAACCACAAAGTGCCTCCTCCCGTCCGCCCCAAACCGGTGCTCCCCAAGCCTAATGTCAAAAAGCTGGACCCCAACCTGCTCAAAACCATTGAGGCTGGCATGCGAAGCAACCGTAGGACACCGCGTGGCCCAATGACACACGGCGAGGATGTGGAGGCGTCAGAAAACTATGCAGACCCTGTGGACACATTGCTCCGGTCCAGAGGCTTCCACAATGATGACATATATGCTGTGCCTGATGACACACACAGCCGCTTGGTCAAAATAAGAAACTCATTTGGTGGGTTACATAGTCTCCACGTGGGAGGAGAGGAAGAGAACGGATTCGACCGCAAGTCTCAGGCTGGACGACGGCCGTCAAAATACAAACATCGTTCTAAAATCCTGTTCAGCAAGACGAAAGCCTACCAAAGACGATTCCACTCTGACAGCGATGGGGAGGAGTCTGGCCCCGCCACGCAGAAAAAGAAAAAGGGAAGAGCCCACCGAGGCAGCGAGGAGGATCCGCTGCTGTCACCTGCCGACCCCTGGAAGGGTGGAATAGATAACCCCGCCATCACCTCCGATCCTGAGCAGGAGGACAAGAAGATGAAGAAGAAGAAGCCCAAGACGCCAAAGGAACCGAAAAAGGTGAGTCTTGTCTTGTCTCTTCTCCGGGGGTTATGTTCTAGTTTAGTTTTTAATGTCAGGTCATATTTTATCAGCTGCAAAGAGGAAGGTTAGAGTGCTTTGTAGTCAGACAGAAGCAAGACAGCAAAGATACAGAGCCAAAGCTTTCTTGTGTTTTTAAGTGGCTGAAAGAAAGCTTCAGTTCATTGAATACAAGAGAGAGGGAGCGTGAATGAGAGCAGAAGTGATTGTGTATCATAGTGTGTAAGCGGACGTGTGTGTGTGGGTGTGAGATATGAGCAGATATCTGCTTTTAATAGGCCAGGGACTCCTGCTGAGAATAAACTAATTTGATAATTGATTGATGGACCCCGCCGCCTGCCTGTTTACCGGGCCGCCCACCTTACAGGTCCCAGACAAGCGATAAAAATGATTGATATAAGACGCAGCGTTAGAAAGAGCAGGACTCCGTCTGTACAGTCTCAGAGCGGAGGCTGCAGCTGTGTTAAGATGCCAGCATATCCTACACAGCAGGTCCGACACCTACACCGATATATGAGCTAGTGCATTTCATTCAGCTGGTTGCATCTAGACGTTAAAGTCTAATTAACACACAGTTGTCAGTTAAACTAGCATTTCCTGTCTCTCTTACACATACAAATACAGATCGAAGATGTTTAAGATGCAGCTAAAAGCACACATTAGCATCAATGAATATACACACAGTCACAATAGGGATTGTTACATCCCCCTAATTAATACAGGGGATGAGGGGAGTAACACATTTAGGGGCTCGTCTGGGATTTGACCCTGTGACACACCAACTCCGCCCGCCAGAATCAGAAGTTACAACAGAAACTACATTTTTAAATTAATTGCAGCTGAAGATTGATCCTCTACATAGTATTTTTCAGATTTCAAATGGTTTAATCCTTTACATACTGTTCATATTTTGACTCATAATTAGTCTGAACACCAATTCATATTCATAAATTCATCATCAGTCATTAATAAATGTTTGATTAATCCTTCTGTTTGATTAAAAGACATTCACAATCACTATTTTATGGTCCAGGAGAACTTTTTATAGAATATGATGAATACAACAACATATTTTAATGCTGATTTCTTACTTTTGTTATAAATACAGATAAAATTTGTACAGTCGGCTGCATAAAATTTTAAAAAAATGATGTATTTTATGTCCATTTTTGTATATTTGGCGTCACATTAGAAAAAATCTGCCTAAAATAAATGTAAATACAGTGTTTCTACAGCTGTCAAATGTAAAAATATCAGTGTCAAATTTGACCCTGATCAGTATGTAAGGGTTAAAAACTTGTATTATGTTCAAATGCTGAAACTCATCAGCAGCAAAACAGTCTGCTTAGGATTAAAAAACAATGTTTGCAGTCACTTGAAAAAACCTGGCTACTATTTAACAATTTGCAAGTGTTCAGCAAAATAATCACAGCATGACTATTTGTCAGTTTCCTGCAGTCCGAGTACAAAAACACACACACAATCGGACTCGTGCGTGTGGAGCCGGCACGCTGCCACGGATCAGATAATAGTTTGCAAATCAGCAGAGAAACAGCCGTCGGCGCTACATGGGCGTCGTGGAACGCAAGGGCAGCGTAGGAACATTCAAACTGTCTTTGATAATCAGCAGAGAGCCAACGGAGAACCAGAAGGTACAAAATGGAAGGTGTTTAGACGCCGTCCTGGCCAATTAGAGACCAGCCCCGAACCGCTGTAGGCATGACAACACTTTGAAGAGCAGAGGAGTGTGGGAAATCAAAGCCACCCCAGCACCTCGTTACTCGTCCCAGCTTCAGTCTACAATAATGTCTGTTGTTGTCTTCTTTCTTCGTCTTCCTCCACATGAACCCTCCCTCCCTCGCTCTCTTTCTCTCTCTCTCTCGCTCTCTCTCTCTTCATCCCACTAACTTTCTGTCTGATCTATTCCCTGATTGCAATCCTCCTCCTCCTCCTCTTCTTCTTCGTTCTCTCCCTCTGATATGTTCTGCCTCCTCTTCACCCTCTCTCCTCCTCCTCCTTTTTTATTTTGCATTCCCTCATGTCTTTTTCTCAATTCCCTCTTCTTTTCTGTCTCCTTCTTCTTCATCTTCTTCTTCTTCCCTTGACCTTCTTGTTTCTAATTTTGTAACTACTTATCACTCTTTCTTTTTTATCTGCTTCCACCTAAACTCATCTCTGGGTCCAACATTCCCCTTTCTCTTTCTTCCTCCCTCAAACTTCTATTCCCTTTCTTTCTATCCCCTTTTCTTTCTCTTTTATTCATCATTCTCTGTACTTCTTTTCCTCCTCTCTTCGCCTTCCTTTTGATCTCCTCGTCCATCATTCCTTCGCTCTTTCTTCTTTTATTCCATCTTTAAATGGACCATTGCTCTTTTAACCTCTCTATTTCCTAATTTCCTATTTTCCTCCACCCTTTTCTCTTCTCTACCTCTCCCTTCCTTCCTTCCTTCCTTCCCTCCCTTACTCACCTCTCTTACCAATCTTTCTCCCTCTTTCTCCTTCACCTTGTTCTTTGTCCTCTTTGTCTCATCCCATCTCATTATTCTCTCCTTACAGCCGAGATCTTCCAAGCCCCCTAAGCCTCTGTACCCCCCCACCCGGAGAACCTGGGAGAGCAACTACTTTGGCGTTCCCCTGCAGAACCTGGTGACCTCGGACCGACCCATCCCGCTCTTTATCGACAAGTGCGTCGACTACATCGAGCGTACAGGTAAGGCATCGGTTTTCATCAGTCTCTCTCTCTCTCTTTCTTTCTCTTTCTCTTTCTTTCTCTTTCTGTTTTGAGTCTTTCCTGCACAGCTGGTTTCTTTCCATGTGCAAAGAGTTTTGTGCTTGTTTGCTTGTTTTTTAAGTGCCTCTCATGCCTTTCCAAATAAGTAATTGAGGGATGGAAGGGGAAGGATGGAGGGCTTGACTCTGATGTCACCCTGTTGTCTGGCTCTGTCAGTCGGCCTGTTGGGCTGCCAGTCGATACTTGTCAATTTGAATTCGATGAGCTTTATTGGCACAGTGTTTGATGTGTTGCCAGGAGCACACAGCTGGAATGATGACAGAATAACATGATAACGATTACTGAGATTAAAAACAAGTGGTGAAGCAGGCAGTAGAGAGATTTAAAGAGAAGAAAAAGCATGAACATGGAAGTGAAATTGCAGATGTTAGTATTGTATTTAAGAGTATAGCTGCACCTCTATAGTCCCTCAATGTTTCCTTATTGCTTCATATTGTTTTAAGCAGATTTCTTGTGCATCTTATTGTGTTGGTGGCCCAAGTTTGGAATATCTATTAAAGTTAGGAAAAAGTATTGTTCTGGTATTAGTATTGAATATTAAAGCATCTTTGGTTGTTTGACCTTTTTCTTGTGGATAAATATAAGAATCTGAGCTGTCATTACTTTTCAAATTCAGCGTGCATCGAGGTCAAAGGTTACTAGTTCAAATCCCCACCGAGGTAAAGTAGTAGCAGTAGTAGTAGCAGTAGTAGTAGTAACCTTTATTTATACTTGAGGGATTATTTAAAGTGACATCAACTCACTTACAAAGACAGAAAGGGACAACCAAGGACAAATCTAGATAAAATAAGTATAATACATAAAATAAAATACCTGTGATTACAAGTAGATGATGGGATGTTTGAGACCACATTTCTAAATTTAAGGAAGGGGGCTGCATTAACAGCAGTTTTTCCAAGTTGTAGTTCATTGAGGAAAAGTAGCAGTAGTAGTAGTAACCTTTATTTATACCTGAGGGATCATTTAGTGTTGACCAATTACTGTGATCAATTACTAAGACAGAAATTGAAAAGGACAACAGCAAAAAATAGAAATAAAATAAGTAAAATAAATCAATAAAATACCTTTTAATTACAAGTACATGTTGGGATGTTTAAGATTAAGATTTCTAAAATGTCCAAAAGGTTTAAAGCATTATGTTCCATATGAGTCAGGTCAAGTTCAGACCAAACTTGAATTAAAGCTGAAGTTAGTTTTTAAGTGTTTCCAGAGAAAAAACTCATCAAATCCCCACCGAGGAAAAGCAGTAGCAGTAGTAGTAGTATTATAGTAGTAGCCTTTATTTATACTCAAGGGATCATTTAAGGTAGCCTGTATTTACAGTAACATCGAGTCAATTACAAAGACAGAAAAACAGCAAAAATTAGAAGTAAAATAAATAAATAAAATATCTGTAATTACAAGTAGATGTTCATAAAATGTCCAAAAGTTATGAGCGTGTTTATTTGTTGTTGCTAACAGCAGTTTTTTTTTCCCAAGTTAAGATCAAACTTAAATTAAACCTGAAGTAAGTTTTTAAGCGTTTGTTGAGAAAAAACTAAAGAAGAAGAAAAACCCCTTAAGAGTTAATAGTTAAAGGAGCTTATTGAGAACAGCAGATACAGAGGTAGCAGAAGAGAGTCAGACCTCTCTCACAGATATTTATTCAGTATAAATAATGGTTTATAATAACACCGGTGGCCTGTTTGGACGTGTGCATTTCCAACTGATGACTCGGTGCATCCCCCCCCCCCCCCCCCCACCCCCCCCCCCTCCCCCCTGCCTGGTGCCTGGTGCATGCTGGGTATTTGTGTCTGGCTTTGGGCCCAGCTGTTGTAAAGAAGGCCTCTCTCTCCTCTCTGTCCTCTCTCGTCTCTCCCACCAGTTTGAGAGATTCCTCAGTGAGGTCATTGTTCAGTCTGATGGATATTTATACACTTTGATCCAAAGTGTCTCTGAGTGTTTTAAAGGTTTATTATCATTAGGAGAAGTCGTGAGAAACCAATCAAACCCAACCAGTTTATGCAGGTTTGACCTATTAAAGCCTCATGTTGTCCTCGAGTCAAGGAAGGAAGGGAGGGAGGAAGGAGAGAAGGAAGGAAAGGAGGGAGGAAGGAAGGGAGGAAAGGAAAGAAGAAAAGTAGGAGGGAGGGAGGAAGGAAGGAAGGAAGGAAGGAAGGAGAGAAGGAAGGAAAGGAGGGAGGAAGGAAAAAAGGGAGGAAGGACGGAGGAAAGAAGGAAGGTAGGAGGGAGGTAGGGAGGGAGGAAGGAAGGAAGGAAGGAAGGAAAGGAAAGTAGGAAGGAGGGAGGGAGGGAGAAAGGAAAAGAGGAAGGAAGGAAAGAAGGATAGAGGAAAGAAGGAAGGGGGGAGGAAAGAAAGAGAGAATGAGGGAGGGAGGAAAGAAGGAAGGGGGGGAAGGAAAGGAAGGAAGGACCGAAGGAAGGACGTAGGAGGGAGGGAGGGAGGGAGGGAGGGAGGAAGGAAGGAAGGAAAGGAGGAAGGAAGGAAAGGAGGAAGGAAGGAAAGGAAAGGAGGAAGGAGGGAGGGAGGGAGAAAGGAAAAGAGGAAGGAAGGAAAGAAGGACAGAGGAAAGAAGGAAGGGGGAAGGTAGGGGGGAGGAAAGAAAGAGAGAAGGAGGGAGGGAGGAAAGAAGGAAGGAAGGGATGAAAGAGAGAGGGAGGAAAGAAAGAGAGAAGGAGGGAGGGAGGAAGGACAGACGGAAGGAAGGAAGTAAGGGAGGAAAGAGGGAACAGTCAAAACAGACGGGGTCAATTTGACCCGGGAGGACGACAGGAGGGTTTAAGCCCCCAAGCAGCTACCCAAAAATGTTCCTTTTCTCCCTCCTGACCACCGAAATGAATATTTTAAAACATACTTTAATATATTATGAGTTTGTTGCATAATATATCTTCACATGGTCCACTACTGTTTAGCGTCTTTGAATGAGCCTCTAAGAAGAAGAAGAAGCAGAAAGTGTCTCTCTCGCTTAAAGACATCAAAGCAACTTTTTCCTCCTCCTCTCAGTCAGATTCCCCCTAAAAATATGTGATGACGTAATGTTTCCTGTAGAGCCTTGACTCTGCACCGCTGGTGAGCGTTTAGCGTGTTCAGGTGAGGATCGGCTCTAGAGAGTAACGTGTGTTTAAGATCTTGTTTTATAATAAATGGAAGGAACTAAAGAATTCAACACATCTTATCTTCTCACTCCCCTTTTTTTCCTCCTCTCCTCCTTCCTCATCCTCCTCCTCCTTTTCTGTTTGAAGCCATATGTGCAGCAAATGTATAGCACATTAAAAAAAAGGAGGTATTTCCTGCATTCCTCCCTGTGGTTCAGAATGACTGAGTGTTTTTTTTTTCTTTCTGGCTCTTGTTTTTTTGAAGGTACTGTTTGAGCTCTTTTTTTTTTATTCTGGGGCTGTTAATTCCTGTCCCTGAAAATCCTTTCTGAATATGTTTTGATATTCAGCTGGATCTACATGAGCCCGTCGGTGGCTGCCAACCAAATTTAGGATTAATCCCAGCGCTGTGTGTGTGTGTGTGTGTGTGTGTGTGTGTGTGTGCGGACGCCTGCCAGCTGACAGCAGTGTATCAGGAGATTTCATGGCCAGTGCCGTGAAACCCTCTAAGTCCAGACGGTCTGTTGGGTGGATTTTAACAGCTTTTCTCCTCCCCTTCTTTTTCTGGAATATCATTTCTCACCAGATGCAACGAGAACATCTTTGTGCTGTTTGTCCTCTGTGTGTGTGTGTGTGTGTGTGTGTGTGTTGTGTAAGGTGCTTCACATCCAAGACAATTTTAAGAGCATTTACAAAAACCTGATGAGACTTCTTCAGCTTGTTTTCCTTGTTAGAGAGCCGAGGTAGCAGCTTCATATTCACACTCACTGGTTGACATGTTAGAGGTTTAATCCCGTCTGTTTAACATATTTTAGTTTATAGCTCAGAGGGTGGGGTCGTCACACACACACATACACACACACACACACACACACACACACACACACACACACACACACACACACACACACACACACACACACACACACACACACACACACACACACACACACAGGGTTAGTAAGGGCTTTTGTGGGTGTTGGCGTGATAGCTCAGTAGACTCGCTCTCCCTCAGCGGGTTTAAAACTGCACAGATTTCATGTCTGTTAAAGTGAGATACTAAATCTGTGCCTGCTCCGGAGCTGCCATCCCAGCTGACCTCCGACCTCCGAGCCGGGTCGCAGGAAAGAGATAGTCCCAATGGGGGAATTATTAAAACATCACTGTTATATTGTGGCGGTGGTGTGATTTGACGCCAGACACAGATTAATGGAGAGAGGACGCTCCTCCCTCAACAGGACTCACTGCGAATGATTTATTGTGTTTTATGTATATGTGGCTGAAAGTAGCAGCAACTACTAAAAACCACAAGCTCAATTAATTAGAGGAAAACAAGACCACCCATACTCTGCTTTGATATATTTGGGTTTCAGGACTTTTACTACTCCCTTCTCTCTTTATTTGAGCATATTATTCAGCCATTCTTAGTCATATTATCCTAGTTTGGGGTGGTACTTGGGAGTCATCTTAGCTCAAAATGGTCTGTAAATTAAATTGAACATATTCTTCATCATTTATGGCCATTTTTAATTCTGAAAATGCCTGAAATTGATTCAGAATCCTCAATAACCTCAGAAAAACCATCCTAATGTCCAAAATTGTCCAATTGTGAGAGTAGCAGCAACTACAAAAACCTGCAAACTCAACTAGTTTGAGGACAAATGATGCAACATGAGCATCCATATTCTGTTTTAATAATATTGGGTATACTTGGGATGTTCCAGGACTTTCACTACACCCTTCTTTCTTTCTTTGAAGATATTATTTCAGCCATTATTAGTCATATTATTCATATTTGGGATGCTACTTCCCTTTTATTACCTCCAATACCCAATTAGGAGTCATCTCAGTTTGGAAAGTTGGAAACTTGAGATAATTATGTTCATAAATATCCCAAAAAAACTGAAGTTATTTTAATCATTTCAGATATCTTACCTCACCAAACCAATTAATTCAGCGTCTAAAACCTTCTAAAAGCGTCCATAGGGAGTAGAAACATGGCCCATTCTGGTTTAAATGGGATGTTTTTAATTTAGAAAATGTCAGAAATGGATTCAGCATCACCAACGACCCTCCGAAAACCACCTCAATATCCAATATCATCCAAATTATGAGAGTAGCGGCAACTACAAAAAACCCGCAAACTCCAATAGTGATGCATAAAAGTGATCGTAAATGGGACGTTTTTAATTTTGAAAATGTCAGAAATGGATTCAGCATCCCTAATAAATCCCCAAAAACCACCTCAATGTCCAATATCATCCAAATTGTCCAAGTTGATGAAATATTGTCTGAATGTGTGAACTAATTACGCAACATTTTTTGCAAGTTTCTAAACGCTGGAGACACAAAACTGAACATTTCTAACATAAAACTTAATATTTCTTCATATCACTCATAGTGTGGTCCAGATGTGACAGTAAAGCCGGGTATTGAACTTTGAATACTTTTTATAGTGTTGACCAAAATGTGTCCGCAGCACGAGGAAGAAAAAAAAACCCTGCAGAGTCCTGAGAGTCGTCTGGATGGTTGAATATGTGGTCAGATTCATAATCATCTAAATCTTTTATTTGATCAAGATTTCAGCCAATCGTTGACAACTGGAGTACATTTACTTTTATTAGTTCTTGCACAGCTGCTTGTGTTTAGACTGCATGTAAAGTTGAGAGGTTTGGTTCCTTTTTCATATCTGCACTCAACGTTTTTCGAGCTGAAGCTGAAATGATGAAAAGATTTAGATCAGGCGGCGAGTTCCGGTCCTCTGAAATGAGGCCAACGCGGAAGTAACTTAAAACTGCATTCTATCAAAAGGCCACCAGGGGGCGACCGTTTTGGTGTCAAAAGGACTTCCGTCTCTATACAAGTCAATGGAGAATTCACCAACTTCTCACTTGATTTCTAACCTCAGTAAACGTTTTCAAAATGTGTTTATGGTCTCAATCGCTAGTTTAAAGCCTTCTTCAATGCAGTATGATGTTCATTTGGGACATTTTGGCCTCCCTGATTTTATATGTGACGATAAAGCAGGGTATGCATTAGGGTGTGGCTACGTGGTGATTGACAGGTTGATTGGTTCACAGGTTCAGGAGGGCGCCTCATGCTCCTCCTGATGCCCATATAAGTAGAATCCCTGTTTTTATTTTTCCCAGCATGCACCTGAAATTTTCAAGATGGCGCTGCTCAGATCCGATACTATTGGCCTCCCAGCAGCCGTCCACAAACCAATGGGTGACGTCACGGATGTTACGTCCATTTCTTATATACAGTCTATGATATAGATAGAAAACTAAAGGGCAGCTAACTTTGATTGTTATTATTTAAGTAATTTATTAAGAATTAAGTGTCAAACATTCACTGGTTCTGCTTTTAAATGTGAAATTAAACATATTTTGTTATTTTTAGCTCTTGATTTGACAAAAGTAGGTAATTGAAAATGTCTTTAATGGTAATTTTCTCCCATTTCTGGACATTTTATAGACCTAATGATTAATTGGATCAATCAGTAGAAGGGCTGCAACTAATGATTACTTTCATAGTGATTAATCTGCAGTGTATTTCTTAATGTATTGGTCTGTAAGATCTCTGGAAACGGTGTAAAATCCTTCTCACAGTCTTCAAATTGCATATTTTAATAGTGAAAAACTCCAATATATATTCAGTGTTGGATCAAAGCTGCAAATATTCACATTATAAGAAAAAAGCTAGAACCATTTAATTGTTGCCCCTTTTTTTCTACATTGACCTACTAATCAGTTAATTAATTATTAATACCACTGCTAATTATTCCTCTACGTTATCATTGGTTGACCTCGACTGAGAAATATTGGACACATTAATCCTCAGAGACGATGTTCGGTCACTGCTTTTGATTTTTTTTTTTTAAATGTCGGGTTGCAGCAGCAGCGAGGAGGAGCCGTAATCTCTGTGAGGGCAGACGGATGGTTGGGTTTGGGTTTAACCGCATGTAATAAGCTGCCAGAGGAAGGAAGGAAAGAAGGAAGGAAGGAAGTGAGGAAGGAAGGAAGGAAGTGAGGAAAGAAAGAAGGAAGGGAGGAAGGAAAGGAGGAAGGAGGGAGGGAGGAAAAGAGGAAGTAAGTAAGGAGAGAAGGAAGGGAGGAAGGAAGTGAGGAAAGAAGGAAGGGAGGAAGGAAAGGAGGAAGGGAGGAAGGAAAGGAGGAAGGAAGGAAGGGAGGAAAGAAGGAAAAGGAGTAAGGAGGGAGGAAAAGAGGAAGTAAGTAAGGAGAGAAGGAAGGAAGTGAGGAAAGAAGGAAGGGAGGAAGGAAAGGAGGAAGGAAGGAATGAAGGAAGGAAGTGAGGAAAGAAGGAAGGGAGGAAGGAAGGAAGGAAAGGAGTAAGGAGGGGGGGAGGGAGGAAAAGAGGAAGTAAGTAAGGAGAGAAGGAAGGGAGAAAGGAAGGAAGTGAAGAAAGAAGGAAGGCAGGAAGGAAAGAAGGAAAGCAGGAAGGAAAGGAGGAAGGAAGGAAGGAAGGTCAGATTGAAGAAAGAAAGGGAAGAAGGAAGGAAGCAAGGAAGGAAGGAAGAAGGACCGATGGAAGGGAGGGAGGTATGAAGGAAAGATGGAAGGAAGGAAGAAAAAGAAGACAGGAAGGAAAGATGGAAGAAAGGGAAGAAGGACACATGGAAGGAAAGATGTAAGGAAGAAAGAAAGGGAAGAGAAGACAAGAAGGAAGGAAGGAAGGAAGGAAGGAAGGAAGAAAAAGAAGGACAGATGGAAGGAAGGAAGGACAGATGGATGGAAGGAAGGAAGGAAGAAAGGAAGGAAGGAAGAAAAAGAAGGACAGATGGAAGGAAGAAAGGAAGGAAGGACAGATGGATGGAAGGAAGGAAGGAAGGAAGGAAAGGACAGATGGAAGGAAGGAAGGAAAGGAAAGGAAAGGAAGGTCACTGTTTTTGATTTTTTTTAAATGTCGGGTTGCAGCAGCAGCAGCGAGGAGGAGCCGTAATCTCTGTGAGGGCAGACGGCTGCTTGGTTTTGGGTTTAACCGCATGTAATAAGCTGCCAGCCGGGAGGCGGAGAGGTGATGAGAGCTATTTGTGGTGCCTGCGGTCCCAGACCAGAAAGTGTGTGTGTGTGTGTGTGTGTGTGTGTGTGTGTGTGTGTGTGTGTGTGTGTGTGTGTGTGTGTGTGTGTGTGTGTGTGTGTGTGTGTGTGTGTGTGGCTGTAAAATATGACTGGGAAGCGTGGAGACATTGAAACTGTGTGATTCTGCGTGTGACCTTTCATTCGGTGGGTTTGTGTAAGAGATTAAACTGTGTCATATTTCAGCTGAATGTGACTGTGGGAGGAAGAGGAGGAAGAGGAGGAGGAGGAAGGGTTTGTGTTTGTGAGGCCTTGATCAGGCATGAAACCGGCTTCTCGGCAGTGTTTATGGAGGGTTAAGTGCTCTGGTCATTTTGGTGACAAATCAACAACAACATTTTTCCAGAGTTGTGTGTGAGGGTCAGTGACAAATAAGGGTTGGAAATGAGATGAGCTATTCAGAGATATCTTAGGTTTAGTTGAGGAGAGTTTGGAGAGTTGAAGTTGGGTTAAAAGTTTTGTATTTACAAATCATTGGAATATGGATAATTACACTTCTTTGTTGTCATAGTAACAGATTCACATTAAACAAATGTTTGCTGTCCAACAACATGAACTCTTTCATTTCTTTTCATGCTCCTTGAAAATGTCAAATGGTGTAACCACAAAAGAATGATACATATTTTATCACCTAGGAAGAAAGATAAAGGAGGAAGAGGAGGAGAAAGATAGAAAGAAAGATAGAGGAGAAAGACAGGAGGAAGAGGAAGAGGAAGAAAGAAAGGAGGAAGAGGAGAAAGAAAGAAGCCGGGTTTGATCTCATGTGGGCTGGATCATTAAAAGGAAGGAAGGAAGGAAAGATGGAAGGAAGGAAGGAAGGAAGGAAGGACGGAAGGAAGGAAAGAAAGATGGAAGGAACGAAGGAAAGATGGAAGGAAGGGAGGAAGGAAAGAAAGAAAGGAAAATAAGACAGGAAGGAAGGAAGGAAGGACAGATAGAAGGAAGGAACAAAGGAAAGATGGAAGGAAGGAAGGGAAGAAGGACAGAAGAAAGGGAAAGTAGACAGGAGGGAAAAATGGAAGAAAGGAAGGAAAATAAGACAGGAAGGAAAGATTGAAGGAAGGAAGGAAGGAAGGACAGATAGAAGGAAGGGAAGAAGGAAAGAAGGACGGAAGAAAGGGAAAGAAGACAGGAGGGAAGGAAAGATGGAAGGAAGGAAGGAAGGACAGATGGAAGGAAGGGAAGAAGGAAAGAAGAAAGGGAAAGAAGACAGGAGGGAAGGAAATATGGAAGGAAGGAAGGAAGGACAGATGGAAGGAAGGGAAGAAGGAAAGAAGGACGGAAGAAAGGGAAAGAAGACAGGAGGGAAGGAAAGATGGAAGGAAGGAAGGAAGGACAGATGGAAGGAAGGGAAGAAGGAAAGAAGGACGGAAGAAAGGGAAAGAAGACAGGAGGGAAAAATGGAAGAAAGGAAGGAAAACAAGAAAGGAAGGAAAATAAGACAGGAAGGAAGGATGGAAGTAAGGAAGGTGTTTTATTGAGAATTTACTGTTTTTAAGCAAGTTGAATTATTTGGTACAAAGTTTTTATGGTTACACCACTTAGACATTTTTGCCTTTAACTCCTTTAACTTTGAATATAAACCACATGGAGACTTGGAGTTAAATAAGGATGCTGTTATTTCTCTCTCCTCTCTCTGTTTCCTGTTAGGAGAAATCTGCTGGTTATCATATTTAATGCATCCCAGTCTCCATATTCTAATAATAATAATAATAATAATAGTAATAATACGTCTAACAGGCTGAACTAAAAGCTTCAAGGTTCCTGTGGATGGCTTTAAATGAGTCAGCGAGCCTCAGCTGTGTGTGATTGAGCTCTTTAAATCTTCACATTGTCAGTTGGAGAGTGTTTTTCATGAGACTTGGTATGAATATGAATTAAACCCAGAGCTCTGTGATGTTTTTTCTTTTTGTCTTAAACCTCACTGTGAGTTTCATTAAAGAAGACCTAGGAAAAAAAAAAAGAAAAGCAGCCAAGGTGAGTCTGACTTGAGAGACCTTGTGGAGGAGACTCATCATCACAGTATGAGAGCTAACGCTGGTGTTTTCTGGCTTTGTGTCTTTATATTTTACATTTCAGGTGTTTCGAAGTGTTTCTGAAGAGGAATGTTTGAGCCTCAGCATCTCATTAATCAATGAGTCGATCGTCAGGAGATTATTTAGGCAGCTTTTTGATAATGGAGTTTATTATTTAGCCCTTTTCTTTCTTTAATTTAACCCTCCTGTTGTCCTCAGGTCAAGGAAGGACAGGAGGAAGGAAGGGAAGGAGGAAGGGAGGAAGGGAAGGAGGGACAGGAGGAAGGAAGGGAGGAAGGAAAGGAGGGAGGGACAGAAGGAGGGAAGTGAGGAAAGAAGGAAGGGAGGAAGGAAAGGAGGGACAGGAGGAAGAAAGAAGGAAAGGAGGAAGGCGGGACAGGAGGAAGGAAGGAAGGAAGGGAGGAAGGAGTTACAGGAGGAAGGAAGGAAGGAGGGAAGTGAGGAAAGAAGGAAGGGAGGAAGGAAAGGAGGAAGGCGGGACAGGAGGAAGGGAGGAAGGAAAGGAGGAAGGCAGGACAGGAGGAAGGAAGGAAGGAAGGAAGGAAGGAAGGAAGGAAAGGAGGAAGGAGGGACAGAAGGAAGGAAGAAAGGAGGAAGGAAGTGAGGAAAGAAGTAAGGAGGAAAAGGAAAGGAGGAAGGAAGGAAGGAAGGAAGTGAGGAAAGGAGGTTAACCCTTCTGTTGTCATTGGGTTTGTTTTGAACTATAAAATAAGGTATAGTTTCATTTAAATGAGGCATATTACACATAACTAATCAATTATAATCCTCAGATTGATCAATAATGAAAATAATCATTAGTTGCAGCTGACGTAGATCAGATTCAACTCATTTATTACTTGGTTTTCCCTGATGCATTTTATATAATATATACATTTTACATCTAATAGGCAGTATTTAGTCATGAAAGAGCCTCAGGAAACTCAAATTGTATATGTGTGGTATAAATGTGGCTGTTTATGAACTAGAATCAATACTCCTCTAGTATCTAAAGGTGTGTTTGTATATTTGTGAAGAAACATAAAGGAAGCGCGTGCCTCTGCTTTTACTCATATATCTCTTTATATGTGTGTATGGTATCTGTGGCCTTTACAGCACAGCGATAAGTCCCGACCTTACATTTCTCCCCTGAATGCAGCAGTCAGAGGATCAGACTCAGACTAACACGAGGTCGAGCACACATCTCCTCTCTGTTTATCCAGAGAGACGTTCAGCAGCCAGGAGGAGGAACTTCAATTCCTTTACCAGCATCCAATAGTGAGGAGGTGAAAGGTCAGAGCAGCGTAGCCCTGATAATACTCCTGAGAGAGAGAGAAGGAATGAAAGCTATGCAGAGGTAAAGAAAGAGAGAGAGAGAGAGAGAGAGAGAGAGAGGAGATGAGGATGAATAGTAAAGCAGCTAGAAGGTGACTTGAGGTGCTTTTTAAAAGTTTCCACAGCGTGAACTCTGCAACCTTTCTCTGAACTCTGGTAGATATTCAGACAGCAGTAACGAGCTTTTTAAAGAAATGAGAGAAATGTAAAGTCTCTCCATTCTTCAGTGTTGGTCCTGAGTGGAGACTGCAGGAGAGTTAAAGGTAAATAACTCTGTCCCCAACCATAATAACAGTCACACTCCTCCTTTACATTATTATACTATTATATTATCATTATATCAGTGGTTTAAAATGATCTTAAAATGACAATAATATCGTTTATCGTGATTATTTCTGAGACAATATATCGTCCAATAAAGGTAGTTGTGACAGGCTTTTTTTTAAAGGTGCTGTCTTTGAGCTTCATCTGCAATATTTTATCAATTAACTCTTGAAAATACGTCTCCCGATGCACCTGAACGCATCATCTGTCTCCACCTTTAAACTGCATGAAAACTGCCTTTTTCCGATTGGCAACTATGTAATCACCTTCTTTTTTATCCATTGTACTATTGCACTATTATTATGTCGTCACATTCATATTTATTTATTTATTTATCCTTCCACATCAATTAGCTGATTTATATTGTTTGATGTTCTGTTGTTCAGTGCTTTGAAAGGCGCCTTTAAATAAAATGCATTATTAGGGCCCGAGCACTGACAAGTCAGTGAGGGACCTATTGCTATTGCCAGGATTCTTATTATTATTTTTCACGTTCTTATGCCGCCACTTTGGGCGCATTTTTGGTGGCCTGAACATGCATGAAAACTCATGAAATTCTGCACACACGTCGCAGCTGGTGAAAATTTATTTAATTTAACGTGATTGGACGCAAGCGTGGTAAGGGGACTCGCTAGCGCCCCCACACGTCGGGTCATGTGACCACAAATCTTCTCGGATCTGCATGAAATTTACATATGTCATAGGTCTCATTGGATCATTGGAAAATTAATTTTGTGGAATTTTTTTACCTAACAGGAAGTCGCCCACGCGGCGTGGCGTGCACCGATTTTCATTTTTCGAACACCGCTTTGAGGACTTTATGATGTTCACAGAATCATGAAACCTGCCACGTAGGTTTCAAATCATGAGCTCTTTCATCTGATACCACATTTGCCCAATATTTTGCCCCAACAGCTCAGTAGCGCCCCCTAATGCCTTTTCCCACTTAGCATGTACTGACAAGCTCTAAAACTCACCAAATTGGACACACTCATCAAGACTCACAAATATTATTTTTTGGTATAACCGCAACCTTTTAAGTGCCAAAATGACTCTACAGCGCCCCCTAGAACATTAAAAGTTGAAGCCCCGCCTTCTACATGCACGTACATGAACGAAATTTAGGATTCATATATATCATGACCAGACGCACAAAAAAGCCTCTTGGACACATACCCTAAGTCCAACAGGAAGTCGGCCATCTTGGATCACAGGTGCATTTTTGCCGCCATTTTCCCCATTTCCAGGCCTTGCACTTTAACGAACACCTCCTGCAGTTTTGACTCCACAGACTTAAGATTCGCATTGTATCATCCTCAGACCTTGATGATGTAAACTTGACGACAGATTTTTCCTACGTTATACCAGGTGGGCGTGGCAGTCGTTTGTTTGTATAAACAAACAACTCCTTATAACTCCTCCATACATTGTCGGATGTTTATACATGCACTGCGTAAAATGTCACACCTGGTGACGCCGTTTCAATTTCAACATCATTGGGGGTGGATGTGGCAAGGGGTCTCCATAGCGCCCCCTAACAGCAGGTCATGTGACCACAAACTTTGTCTGATCTTCCTGAAATTTACAGGACTCATAGCACTCATGGATAAACCCTCAAATTATTTTTTTCAAATTTTTCGCTCTAACAGGAAGTGAGTTATTGTGCATTTCCTGCGTCAATTTTCCGTTTTTACCTCTGCGTTTAGAGGACTTTCCCGTCTTCACAGAATCACCAAATTGCCCACATAGGTTCACACTCAGGCACAATTTAATTTGAGACCATAACTGCCTCTGGGCGTGGCACAACAGCTCAATAGCGCCCCCTAATGCCTTTATCCATTTTGTACATTTTCACAAACTCCTACACTCACCAAATTGTACACATACGTCAACAGTCACACATATTGAATAATGACAAAGTTTGGGATTTTTAAGTGAGAAGATGACTCCACAGCGCCCCCTGGAAGATTTCAAAGTTTAAGCCCCGCCTTCCACATTGACATAGAAAAATGAAATCGACAAGGCCTATGTATTATGTCCAGACGCACAAAAAAGCCTCTTGGACCCATACCCTAAGTCCAACAGGAAGTCGGCCATCCAGGCTAAAATGTTCAATCTGGATAATTTTTATTATTATTATAGTTGTACGCCTTTTTGACAGCCTAAACATGCCCCAAAACTCACCAAAACTTGCAATCATGTCCGATCCGGAGAAAACTTTGATATTTTAAGGAGCGGGGAAATGGCCGACGCAAAAATTGATTAATAGCGCCCCCTAGAAAATTTAAAAAATCAAGCCCCTCCACTCAGATTGACGTAGACAAACGAAATTCGGTGAACACATGTATCATGTCCAGACGCACTAAAAAGCCTCTTGGACCCATAGCCTAAGTCCAACAGGAAGTCTGCCATCCAGGCAAAAATGCTCAATCTTAATGATTTTTTGACCCTTCACCCACATTCCTTATTGCTTAGAAGTCACTCAGACTCATTTGTGGTCTTAGACTGCCATCTAGTGGAAACATTAACCGCTGCACACAATGTTCAATTAAAGGCACAGGAGCAAAGACATCTACATGCCAGTTTTGACAGCCCTGCGACCGCCGCACGCACCGACGTGCACGTACGGCGTTACAATTGGGGGGGTAAACGGGGGGGTGCGAGGGCCCTTCGACACTGCTTGCAGTTTTAATTAGGGCCCGAGCACTGACAAGTCAGTGAGGGACCTATTGTTTTTGCCAAGATTCTTATTAGGGCCCGAGCACTGACAAGTCAGTGAGGGACCTATTGTAATTGCCGGAATTATTATTAGGGCCCGAGCACTGACAAGTCAGTGAGGGACCTATTGTAATTGCCGGAATTATTATTATTATTATTATTATTCAAGAGACGCATAATGAATTGCATTTTTCGTGGCCTGAACATGCATGAAAACTCATGAAATTCTGCACACACGTCGCAGCTGGTGTAAATTTATTTAATTCAACGTGATTGGACGCAAGCGTGGTAAGGGGACTCGCTAGCGCCCCCTAACGTCGGGTCATATGTCCAAAAATACTCTCGGATCAGCATGAAATTTAAGTATGTTACAGCTGTCATCGGATCATGTAGATATTAATTTTGTGGAAGTTTTTTACCAAACAGGAAGTTGTGCACGCGGCGTGGCGTGCAGCGATTTTCATTTTTCGAATACCGCTTTGAGGACTTTATGATGTTCACAGAATCATGAAACCTACCACGTAGGTTTCAAATCATGAGCTCTTTCATCTGATACCACATTTGCCCAATATTTTGCCCCAACAGCTCAGTAGCGCCCCCTAATGCCTTTTCCCACCTAGGATGTACTGACAAGCTCTCAAACTCACCAAATTGGACACACTTGTCAAGACTCACGAATATTATTTTTTGGTATAACCGCAACCTTTTAAGTGCCAAAATGACTCTACAGCGCCCCCTAGAACATTAAAAGTTGAAGCCCCGCCTTCTACATGCACGTACATGAACGAAATTTAGGATTCATATATATCATGACCAGACGCACAAAAAAGCCTCTTGGACCCATACCCTAAGTCCAACAGGAAGTCGGCCATCTTGGATCACAGGTGAATTTTTGCCGCCATTTTCCCCATTTCCAGCCCTCGTACTATAACGCACTCCTCCTGCAGTTTTAACTGCAGTGACTTCAGATTAGAACTGTATCATCCTCAGACCTTGATGATGTAAACTTGATAACAGATTTTCCCTACGTTATACCAGGTGGGCGTGGCAGTCGTTTGTTTGTATAAACAAACAACTCCTTATAACTCCTCAATACTTTGTCGGATGTTTATACATGCAGTGCGTAAAATGTCACACCTGTTCAAGCCGTTTCAATTTCAACATCATTGGGGGTGGATGTGGCAAGGGGTCTCCATAGCGCCCCCTAACAGCAGGTCATGTGACCACAAACTTTGTCTGATCTTCGTGAAATTTACAGGACTCATAGCACTCATGGGTAAACCCCCAAATTATTTTTTTCAAAATTTTCGCTCTTACAAGAAGTGAGTTATTGTGCATTTCCTGCGTCAATTTTCCATTTTTCCCTCTGCCTTTAGAGGACTTTCCCGTCTTCACAGAATCACCAAATTGTACACATACGTCAACAGTCACACATATTGCCTACTGACAAAGTTTGGGATTTTTAAGTGAGGAAATGACTCCACAGCGCCCCCTGGAAGATTTCAAAGTTTAACCATTATATGAATACCTTATCCCCTTTCATTTCTGGTCTTGGTCTGCCATCTAGTGGAGACATTAACCCCCCTTCACACAATGTTCCATTAAAGCAGCAGGAGCAAAGACCTTTACATGGCTGCTGTCAATGCCCTGCGACTGCGACAAGCACTGACGTTCCTGCGTAAGAAGACCTCTACCTGCGCGCCCTCCGACTGCGCCACAGTCCGACGTGCGTGGATGCGCGAGGGCCCTTCGACACTGCTTGCAGTTTTAATTATTATTATTATCATCAGTGAGGTAGCCTTGGGTCATCGAGGTTTTTCCAGGTCTTTCAACATCAGACATCGTCTAGTTGACCCAGCTGTGGTTGATCAGGCCACAGCTTGTGCTCAAAGTGGTTCATAGTGACGTAAACTTGATTAGATTTCAACGATTAAATTAACTGCCAACTATTTTGATAATCCATTAATCGTAATGTCCACATTTTCTGATTCCAGCTCCTCAAATGTGAATATTTACTGGTTTCAGTAGTGGACTGTGGAGAACATCACCTTAAGCAGTCATTGATATTTATCACCATTTTCTGACATTTGAAAACCCAAACAACTAGTTAATTAATCAATAATGAAAATAATCTTATTATAAAATGATTTCAGTAGTCAGTTAAGATTTTAAAGGAAAGTTTTACTGTGTTTATGTCACTAATGAAGGTAAAGTTAAGATTTTTAGCATTAAAATATCTATCTCAAAGTATGAAGATAGTTCCACCTTCTTAAACTTCTGCCCTACTAAAACCATTTTTATTAATATGCAGCACAGGACTGAATAATTAACTGAGAGTGCTCACTGATGCAAATTCATATTTTATATGCCGACCATGTCGCCTTTATAGCAGCAGGAGAGGCAGCAGCAGCGTTTAGTTAACCAGATTACTGTGTGAGACAGATTCTTAAGAAGACCTGAGATTTAACAAACACATAGAAGAAGAGAAGAGATCACGTAAACTGCTTTAACCCTCCTGTTGTCCTCAGGTCAAGGAAGGACAGGAGGAAGGAGGGAGGGAGGGAGGGAGGGAGGGAGGAAGGAAGGAAGGAAGGAAGGAAGGAAAGGAGGAAGGAAGGAAGGTAGGAAGGAAGGAAAGGAGTAAGGAGGGAGGGAGGGAGGAAGGAAGAAAGGAGTAAGGAGGGAGGAAGGAAGGAAGGAAGGAAAGGAGTAAGGAGGGAGGATGGAAGGGAGGAAGGAAGGAGGGAGGGAAGGAGGAAGGAAGGAAGGAAGGAAAGGAGGGAGGGAGGGAGGAAGCAAGGAAGGAGGAAAGAAGGAATGAAGGAAGGAAAGGAGTAAGGGGGGAGGAAGGAAGGAAGGAAAGGAGTAATGAAGAGGGAAGGAAGGAAGGAAAGGAGTAAGGAGGGAGAAAAAAGGAAGGAAGTAAGTAGAGAAGGAAGGAAAGGAGGAAGGAAGGAAGTGAGTAAAGAAGTATGGAAGGAGGAGGGAGCAAAGAAAGAGGGAAGGAGGGGAAGATCGAAGAAAAAATTAAAGAAAGAGGAAGGAAGGAAAGAAGGAACAGTGAAAAGAGAGATGGGGTCAATTTGACCCGTGAGGACGACAGCAGGGTTAAAACTGTGTGCAGAGCATAAATACGCAGAGCAGTGCTTCACTTTGTTTTCTCCTCCCTCTCTTCTCTTTGTTCACTCAGAATTTGCTGATATCTTGATATTTTAAAATGGCTAAAACACACTCGCCTCAGGCTCCAGTCTGCACCAGTTCATGCAGAATATATTTTAACTGCTTTAAACACCACATTTTATTAACTTCCAGCCAATGCAATTTCACTCAAATTCTTTATAGAGAAAAAAAATCCCCCTTAGCAGCCGTTAAAACTTCCTTTTTTTTGGAAAACCTGAGGGGCCTGAAGCCAAGATGTAAAAAAAAAAAAGGCACAATAGGGTCAATTATTGTCAGATCTGCTTACATAAAAACTCTCAAAAACAGCAGCTTGGCGCTCGGAGAATTAAAAAAAAAAAGGGGGAAAAAAAAAAGAAAAACCCCTCCCGAGGAAGTTGGATCTGTGAGAGACTTTTCAGAGGACAAACAGATGGCTGCGACTGCACGAGCGAGGCCACACAGCGCTCCGCCGCCGCCGACGAACTCGATTAGAGAAGTTTTATTAAATGTTTCCTGCTCCCCAGAGACATGAAATGGGTATTTGGCACGAAAGCTGGAGGAAGGAAAGAGAGAGGGAGAAGGAGAGAGAGAGAGAGGGGGGGGGGGGGCAGAGCAGTGATTAAATGGCTTTTTGATGTTGATGCATTTGGAAGTCCCATTGGTTGTTATCTTCCTCAGCACTTAGTATAATGTGAGGGGGGTGGGGGGGGGGGGGGGGGGGGGGGTGGGTGAAGGAAGGATGGATGGATGGATGGATGGATGGATGGATTGAAGGAAGGAAGGAGGATAATTTAACCCTCCTGTTGTCCTTGAGTCAAAGAAGGAAGGGAGGAAGAAAGAAGGAATGGAGGGAGGAAAGAAGGAGGGAAGAATGAAGGAAGGAAGGGAAGGAAAGGAGGGAGGAAGTAAGGGAGGAAAGGAAAGAAGGAAGGAGGGAGGAAGGAGGGAAGAAGGAAGGAAGGAAAGGAGGGAAGAAGGAA
>NC_084988.1:1183123-1232350 GCF_963691925.1 Scomber scombrus | reverse complement strand
AGGAAGGAAGTAAGACGGAAGGAATGGAGGGAGGGAGGAAGGAAGGAGGGAGAGAGGAAGAAGGAAGGAGGGAGGGTGGGAGGGAGAAAGGAAAAGAGGAAGGGAGGAAGGAAAGAAAAGAAGGACAGGGGAAGGGAGGAAGGTAGGGGGGAGGAAAGAAAGAGAGGAGGGAGGGAGGAAGGAAGAAAAGGAAGGAAGGAAGGAAGAAAGAGAGAGGAAGGAAAGAAAGAGAGAAGGAGAGAGGGAGGAAGGACAGACAGAAGGAAGGAAGGGAGGAAAGAAGGAACAGTCAAAACAGACAGGGTCAATTTGACCCGGGAGGACGACACAAAGGTTAAAACCATGTTTTTCTTGCACCACAAAGCTTAACCTGAATGCTAACATGTCATTTTATCATAGTTATATATGATATTTAACAACTCTGTTTACAGCTGATATCAACATGCAGCGTCTCAGCTGATAAGATCACACGTGGACGCTGTTAAATACAGATGTAAACAACCTCAGAGATGCATTATGGTCCCATCACTTAAACTACTTACTGAGGTGGTTCAGTAACATCTGACCACACATCTTTATATTAATGTTAATGTTTCCCCGGCTACGATGTAACAGGAAAATACTTCATGAATGCAGCGTAGAGGTTGTTTAACCTTCCTGTCGTCTCCCGGGTCAAATTGACTATTGACTGTTCCTTCTTTCCTCCCTTACTTCCTTCATTCCTTCCTTCATATTTTCCTTTCTCCCTCCTTCTCTCTTTCTTTCCTTCTTTCCTCGGTCCTACCTTCCTTCATTTCCTACCTCCATTCCTTCCTTCCTTCCTCCCCTCTTTCCCTCCTTCCTTCCTTCCTCCCCTCTTTCCTTCCTCCCTTCCTCCCATCTTTCCTTCCTTCCTTCCTTCCTTCCTTCCTTCCTTGCTCCCTCCTTCCTTCCTTCCTTCTTCCTTCCTCTCTCCTTTCCTTCCTTCCTTCCTTCCTCCCTCCCTCCTTTCCTTCCTTCTTTCTCCCTTCTTTCCTCCCTCCTTTCCTTTCTTCTTCCTCCCTTCCTTCCTTGACACGAGGACAACAGGAGGGTTAAACTGTTACTCTTTAAACATGTTTATTATCTCTAACAATAAACGTGTCTCTTGTCTGACTGACGTAATAACTGTGAGTGTGGCTTTCTGACCTTTTAGCAGAAGTGATGAAGGAAGCAAAGAAGTGATGAAGGAAACAAGTGATGAGCTGGAGACTCCTAATAGAGACAGATGTTGACAGTAAAGTGTCTAATCTCTCCACCTGTTAATTAACACGTTAATATCAGGTATAAACAGGATCATAGAGGTACACTCATCAGATCTCTGCTGTATCAGAGGTTCAGTAAAGGTGCTTTACGTGATTATATGTTAGTAGAAAAACTCCTGAACTCTGTGCATGAGCAGTGTTTCTGTATTAATGGGTGTGTGTGTCCTTAAAATAGAGCATAAAAAGGTGTGATGGTTCATTACTGAGCTGTTCGCTGCATTCATTATTGTAAATGTTTGATTTTACTCTTAATGTCACGACTTCAAGCTTTCAGCAGACTTTATTTCTGACTGTTTGTCTTGTTTATTGGTTGAATATAGACGTATTTCAGTGTTGTTATAATGTGGCTGCTAGCTGTTCATATGAGTGCATGCTAGTGTTTGAACATGAAGTGAAGAGTTTGGAAGTGAGGATGTAAACATGTAAAATGTGCTGCATGTTAGGGCTGAACAATTCATCCAAATTTGATGAAATATGGCCGACCGCAACATTCAAATCACAGGAGGAGCAATATTTGTTTATGGATGAATGTTTGTCAGGATACCTGCAGTGACTAAGCTCTAAACTTTAGCTGCTAATGGCTGTCATTGTTTAGATGTGTACTCTATATGAATGATTGGCTAGTCAGTATTTTCCAGTAGATTCACACATATAATGCTCCATGTTACATATTGCTCATCACTTTTAATGAAGCTTTGCACATAAAACTAAACAAATACATCCCTGAAGTCACATGAAACACCTGAGATCAACGGCATGAACTTAAATAACCTTTATCATGCACCTCCTACTGTTTGGGAGAGACATTACATTTAACCCAAATCTAATACATAGCTCCTACAATAATATGTTTAATGTAATAATGTGGTGCTGCGGTATTAGGGCCATACTAAAAGGAAAAATAAATAAATACAATTTTGGAAATTACAAGAATAAAGTCATAATGTTAGGAGAATAAAGCCTTTGCAGTCGACCGCTACCAGTCAGCTCCTCTTCCACAAAACAAGCAATTCCTTCCAAGTCCGTGTGGCTCTTTCTTTTAAACAGACTCAGTCGTTTGCACAATCGTTTCAAAGTCCTGATACTGATAATAATTTGATGCTGATGTGACAAAATATTATATATATATAAGTATTTCCTTATTTGTTAAACTGATACCAAAGTATAACTTCACAAGATGCTCAACATTCATCATTTTAACGCAAGAGGAAAAGTTCTCATAGAATTACAACTTTATTCTCCTAATATTATGACTTTATTCTTGTAATATTATGACTTTATTCTCCTAATATTATGACTTTATTCTCCTAATATTATGACTTTATTCTCCTAATATTACGACTTTATTCTTGTAATATTATGACTTTATTCTTGTAATATTATGACTTTATTCTCCTAATATTATGACTTTTTTTTCTTGTAATATTTTGACCAAAACAACAACAACAACAATTCTCTTAGTCTGGTCCTAATACTCCGTTGTACTGCAGAGACGTCATCACCTATACGTCATATTCTACGGACTTAACTATAGACGTCTTTGTTTGGTACAGACTCAAAAATCACACCATGATCATTTTAATGTTTTTTTAAAATGAGATTGAGTATAATGATAAAAACATGATGATTCCCTCTAATATAGAAAATCATATCACAGTTGAAATATCAGTCAAATTAATCAAAATTAGATGTTTTTTCCACAGTCGTTCATCTTTACTGCAGATCCAGAGTTTAATAGTATTCAGGACATTTAAACATTTGAAGGATTTCTGTGTGAAACTAAAGCAGATGTGTCTCAGTTTAGGCAAGGCAGCTATTATTATTTATTTATTATTTATATAGCACATTTCATACACAATGGCAACTCAAAGTGCTTTTAACAGTAAGAATTGGAAATAAAAAAACATAAAAACATGCGATTTGAGAAATAAAAATAAAACCCAATAATAGTAAAAACATGAAAACAAAGTACAGAAAAATAGAAAGAGAGAGAAATAAAATACTATAATAGAGCATTAAATATAAGGTTGCAGCATAAAATAATGATTTGCTTTAAAATCATTAAAAAGGACATAGAGTGCAAATGAAAGATTAAAATGTAAAGTGCTTTAAAATAAGAGCTCAATCATAATAAGTGTTTTTAACCTGGATTTAAACATGTTGGGGCTGATTTCAGTTCTGCTGGTAGTTTAATTGTTGCTGTTGTTAGTTTTTAAGATATGAAACCAGGCTTAAAAAAACTATAAACTATAAATTCTCTGCAGCTGTAAGTAGAGTAACTGTTTATAAAGTCAGAATATGTTTCCTAGAAATCTAATCTGTCTTTATTAGAGAGAGAGGAAGGAGGAGGGAGAGAGAGCATCCTTTACTGTGACCTTTCTACTGTCTCTCTCTCTTTGTTTTTTCTTTTCTTTTTTTCTCTGCAGTTAAACCTTTGATGAGCTCCGACAGATTAATCAGCTTCTTCTTAGAGAGAAAACCCCCAAAAAACTGTGAAAGTTGTGAAACATCAAAAAGCAGCAGATGGTTGAATTTATTGTGTGAAGCTCTGGATTTAGTACTGTGTGTGTGTTTGTGTGTGTGTGTGTGTGTGTGTGTGTGTGTGTGTGTGTGTGTGTGTGTGTGTGTGTGTGTGTGTGTGTGTGTGTGTGTGTGTGTGTGTGTGTGTGTGTGATGACGTCAGCTCTCTGTAAGGAAATACTGTACTGTAACATTACCCATTATTACTGATATGGGGGGGGGGGGGGGGGGCTTCCACACACACACACACACACACACACACACACACACACACACACACACACACTTAATGGCTGAGTTTGGTCTCGGTGGAGATCCAGACTGGAAAGTGAAGAGCTGTAATGTAATATAATGTAATATAATGTAATGTAGAGTTGAACCAGTGCACAGGAATGGTAATATAATATAACATGGGTCATTATTTAATGGTGTGTTTCATCTCTTATATTACAGACTTATGTGGTAATAAATTACAATTAAGTAATTAATTAATAAATCATGTTAACTACGTCTAGTCTCAAGTTAAAAGTGTAATTTTGTAGCTTTATTATCATTATATTGAGGGTCAGATATTAATATAAGCTTCCTGTTTTATAACCTGTAGAAGCTTCATTCTGTAACGTCGCTATTTAATTTAAATGGATAATATTAAATATCTTCTGCTGCTTTGTTTAATTTAAGTATCAGATTGAATTCAGAGCTGCAGATATAATATTAAAGGACTCAGATTGGGAGAAAAGCTTGATTAACCTTTGACCCCGTCTGTTTTGACTGTTCCTTCCTTCCTTGCTTCCTTCTTTCCTCTGTCCTTCTTTTCTGTCTCCCTCCCTCCCGCATTCCTTCTTTCATCCCTCCCTCCTACCTTCATTCCTTCCTTCTTTCCTCCGTCCTTCCTTCCTTCCTTTCCTTCCTCCCTTCTTCCTCCCTTCCTTCTTTCCTCTGTCCTTCTTTTCTTTCTCCCTCCCTCCCTCATTCCTTCTTTCATCCCTCCCTCCTACCTTCATTCCTTCCTTCTTTCCTCCGTCCTTCCGTCCTTCCTTCCCTTCCTCCCTTCCTTCTTTCCTTTCCTCCTTTCCTTCCATCTTCCTCCCTTCCTTCCTCCTTTCCTTCCTTCTTCCTCCCTTCCTTCCTCCTTTCCTCCCTTCTTCCTCCCTTCCTTCTTTCCTCTGTCCTTCTTTTCTGTCTCCCTCCCTCCCTCATTCCTTCTTTCATCCCTCCCTCCTACCTTTATTCCTTCATTCTTTCCTCCGTCCTTCCTTCCTCCGTCCTTCCTTCCTTTCCTCCCTCCCTTCCTTCTTTCCTTTCCTCCCTTCCTTCCTTCTTCCTCCTTTGTTCCATCTTCCTCCCTTCCTTCCTCCTTTCCTTCCTCCTTTCCTCCCTTCTTCCTCCCTTCCTTCCTTCTTCCTATTTTCCTTCCTCCTTTCCTTCCTTCTTCCTCCCTTCCTTCCTCATTTCCTTCCTTCTTCCTCCTTTCCTTCCTTCTTCCTCCCTCCCTTCCTTTCCTCCTTTCCTTCCTTCTTCCTCCTTTCCTTCCTTGACTCGAGGACAACAGGAGGGTTAAGACATCCCAGACACAACAATCAAACCTTTTAGACCTTAAAACCTAATATAAGTATGTAGTCTGTAGGTTAAATATCATGCATATACACAGTCGAGTATAATTAGATTTATCTCTGAGATGCAGAACTTGTATACTGAACAACTTTATTAATAGACCAACACGTTTCAGCTTGCAGCCTTCATCAGGATCATTATAAAACACATTATAAACAGTATTTAAATAGTGTAATTAAAAGGCAGAAAACTATTAAAAAAGGTAGAAATATTCAGAAAATAACCAATTTATGTGCATCCAGACATGTATCAGACATTTATCTACCTAGATGGGTTGGAGGTATGGTCATGTGACTTCAGGCCAATCGTGCTGCGCTCCATTTACCTGGAAAATTGGAAGTCGGAGCTGGGAATGACATCACATCTGAAATTTAACCCTCCTGTTGTCCTCGAGTCAAGGAAGGAAGGGAGGAAGAAGGAAGGAATGGAAGAAGAAGGAAAGGAGGGAGAGAGGAAGGAAGGAAGGAAAGCAGGGAGGGAGGAAGGAAGGGTGGAAAGGAAGGAAGGAAGGGATGACAGAGGAAATAAGGAAGGAAGGAAGGAAGGTATAGGAGGAGGGAGGGAAGAAAGGAGGAAGGATGGACGGAGGGAGAAAGGAAAAGAGGAAGGAAGGAAAGAAGGACAGAGGAAAGAAAGAAGGAAGGGAGGAAGGCAGGGGGGAGGAAAGAAGAAAGGGGGATGGAAGAAGGAAGGTATGAAGGTAGGGGGGAGGAAAGAAAGAGATAAGGAGGGAAGGAGGAAGGACGGAAGGAAGGAATGACAGAGGAAATAAGGAAGGAAGGAAGGAATGACAGAGGAAATAAGGAAGGAAGGAAGGAAGGTATAGGAGGAGGGAGGGAGGAAAGGAGGAAGGATGGACGGAGGGAGAAAGGAAAAGAGGAAGGAAGGAAAGAAGGACAGAGGAAAGAAAGAAGGAAGGGAGGAAGGCAGGGGGGAGGAAAGAAGAAAGGGGGATGGAAGAAGGAAGGTATGAAGGTAGGGGGGAGGAAAGAAAGAGATAAGGAGGAAGGACAGACGGAAGGAAGGAAGGGAGGAAAGAAGGAAGGTTAAGCGAGTTTAGAAGCGAGTAAACCAGTTCTAGCCAGGTTAGCCATTGGTAGCAATACCAGTTAATAAAAACACATTTTGCTGTATTTAACACATACAATCACCATAGCAACATGTCCACAGATGGACGTTGGACAGTGCTGTGTGTACGACTGATTTAATGAGACACTAATAAAACAAACAACAACAAACTAATAAACTGGATATTAGTACAACTTTCACATTGTTGATGCTCAGGGCAGCTATCTTGGGTTTTGAGGATTTTTGATCAGGAACTCGGCAATTCTGACTTCCGAGTACAATTCGAATGCACCATTATCCCACACCATATTTTATCCATAAACCAGAAAGGTGCAATTAAAGTCGTGATACTTGAGTTAGTACAGGAGTGGTGGATTAAAACGTGTATCCAGCATGAGGCAGATCAGACAAGCCAAAATATTCCCTAACTTCCTAAAAGAAGAAGAAGAAGAAGGAGGAGAAGGAGAGTGTAAAAGCAGCCAAACATGGCGGCACTCTGCTGTGATGTAACCGATGAGCTCATGACATCATCACTGATCACTGCTCATGGGCTTAATTTAAAGGAGGCATATCATGCTGTTTGTGATTTTCTGTTATTATCTCTGCCGGTCGTAAGCCTGGAAGGAGATTGTGTGTGTGTGTGTGTGTGTGTGTGTGTGTGTGTGTGTGTGTGTGTGTGTGTGTGTGTGTGTGTGTGTGTGTGTGTGTGTGTGTGTGTGTGTGTGTGTGTGTGTGTGTGTGTGTGTGTGTGTGTGTGTGTGTGTGTGTGTGTGTGTGCGTGTAATCTCATCAGGTGCTTACTGTGCACATTTCTGACTCTCTGCTCATGATTGTTGTGATAAATAATATTTTGAAAACTTATTTTTTAACGTGATTCTTTTTATGAGCCTATTATAAAGCTTAGACTTTAGAATACGTATAAAACTTTGTCTTTTCATCAGTCTAAACCATTTTACGATATGTGACACAACATAGGCCTTAAAGAGACAGGAGCTTAAAACAGCCTGTTAATAGACAGAGGCTGAACTGAGCGGCTGCATAAAGGACCAGTAGAAGATAAATAAGGAGTTTTTAACTGGAAATCATGTAAAGATATTCCAGTAGAGACACAGATTATTGATATAGAGCTGGAGATGTGCAGAATATATCCTCTTTAAAAGGTTTACATTTTCAGGGAGTTAGATGAGAAGAATGATGCCTCTATCTTATCTGTTATGGTTATCTTAGTTTAGCATAACGATGACAAAATCTGCATACCATCGACACCAAAGCTTGCAAATTAATTAACAAATATTATATCTGGTTTGTTTGATCCCAGAGAAAAAAGTATATTTCCCCAAGGTGTTTCATTATTCTTCTAAACACACAGAAACCTACCAACACTTCTGCATGTGAACAGGTAGTAAAAAGCAAATAAATTTAGTTTTAAAATACATGACATTTAATCTATTGTAGATGTTAAAATCTATTTAAAGCCAGGACTCACTATAGAAAGAAAAGTAGATTAATATTAAAACTGAAAACCAGAAAAATACTGAAAAGTTTCATTTAATTGTGACAATGAAACAATTTATATTTTTTTACTGCAGCTATAATCAGATTAGTCAGATTATCAGAATTTGAGAAGAAGTCAAAACAAATAATAAACTAATAATAATATTAATAATAATAATAAACACTTTAACATAACAGTGTTTTTAGCTGCTTTTTCACTTTTTCAGGTACATTTTTATACATTTTACTTCAGTCCTGGGATTTAAGCTGCAACATGTGACCATATTTTATTTTATTTTATGTTATTTTTTATTTTATTTTATTCCTCGTGTCAGAAAACGTTACAGAGAGAAAGAGAGAGAGAGAGACAGAAGGAAAGATTAACGACCACGATCCTCCAGCACGTCTTCCTCCCCTATGATACATTATTCATACTGGGGCTGGGCTGGAAGACCCCTGGGACACACACACACACACACACACACACACACACACACACACACACACACACACACACACACACACACACACACACACACACACACACACACACACACACACACACACACACACCCTGTCTCTCCTCTGTGTGACTGCAGTTACTATTTTTTCTTCTATATTGAGACGTTTATGACGTTTATTAAAGCTCGCAGCGTCGCAGTGAGTCGCTCTCTCCTCTCCTTTCTCCTTCTCCTCTCCTCTCCTCTCCTTTCTCCTTCTCCACACAACCTTCAGCTCGTCGTCGTCGTTAATGATTTATAACTCTCGGTGTCGGCAGAGTTCAGCCTGAGTCGTCTGTCTGAGAGGATTGGTGCGTTGTGGGTGTGGCCAATCAATGGGGAGCTTGGCTGTAGCTGTGTTGAAGGTGAAGAAGGCAGCATCAGCCAGAGGGGAAGGGGGGGGTCGGATACGCTGGCACAGATACAGCCATCTTGGATTTTTAGGTTATAGTTTGGGAGCAAAAGTTAAACCTTACAACACAGAGAGAGTTTAAATAGATGGAGAAAAGAGATAGACAGTTTTAAGAGGTGGATAGATGATGAAATAATATATTATTGAGGTTATTCCTGCGTTTTTCTCCTCATGTTTAACTCTGAGAAAATATGATTCTGTCTGTTAGATTTTCCTCCACAGATAAATTACTTTTGTGAAATGTCACTCAACAGAAATATAGCTATTTAATAAAGTCACCATATGTGTAGACAGTGTGTAGGAGTATTTTAATCTATGCATCTCACTTTGTTCACTTTCCGTGCAAAGCGTTCTGCAGTTTGAATAATAAACTCTATGCAGATTAAACCTGATTTTAACCAGTAATTAGTCAATTTGGACTCATTGTAGAATCACATCACATATCTGTCTGATCGGTTGTTGTTTGAGCGCAATTAACTGTCTGATTGATCAATGATCTGACTGATGGATGATCGGTTGGGTCTCTGCAAAGTCAGAAGATTTTGTTCGACTGTCTGCAGTTTGAGTGTCTCTGATTTCCCGTGAGTTTGTTTCAGTGTTATTGGAGTGTGTTGTGAGTCTGTTACATGTTGTGGCCATAGACTGTATATAAGAAATGGACGTAACATGCGTGACGTCACCCATTGGTTTGTGGACTGCTGCTCGGAGGCCAATAGTATCGGATCTGAGCAGCGCCATCTTGAACATTTCTGGTGCATGCTGGGTAAAATAAAAACATGGATTCTACTTATATGGGCATCAGGAGGAGCATGAGGCGCCCTCCTGAACCTGTGAACCAATCAACCTGTCAATCACGACGTAGCCACGCCCTAATGCATACCCTGCTTTATCGTCACATATAAAATCAGGGAGGCCAAAATGTCCCAAATGAACATCATACTGCATTGAAGAAGGTTTTAAACTAGCGATTGAGACCATAAACACATTTTGAAAACGTTTACTGAGGTTAGAAATCAAGTGAGAAGTTGGTGAATTCTCCATTGACTTGTATAGAGACGGAAGTCCTTTTGACACCAAAACGGTCGCCCCCTGGTGGCCTTTTGATAGAATGCAGTTTTAAGTTACTTCCACGTTGGCCTCATTTCAGAGGACCGGAGCTCCCCGCCTGGTTGTGGCTCAAACTGAACTGACAGATCATCTGTTTGCATCAGTCATCTGCAGATCTGTGTTTTTATAAATTCTTCCTGCTTCCCGTTCATAGTAGTAACGCTTCCCTTCTCTGTTTTCATTGCTATCGTTGAGGTTGTCTCTATTAAAACTATCTCAGTATAAAACCGACCAGTGTCAGTGCTCTCGGTCAGTTTGAGGTTTAAAGCAGCATATTGTGGACGCTCAGTTGATCTGTACAGTCTGGCAGTGCAGAAAAGAAGATTAAAGTTTAGACATACAGCCAACGTACACGATGCCAGCTATGGCTCAGGAGGGAGAGCCGGTTCGATTTCTGGCTCCTCCTGTCTGCATGTCGATGTGTCGTTGGGCAAAGATACTTAACCTTTAATTCCTCCCGATGGCTGCACAGACAGTGTATGAATGTGTGAATGTGACTTGTAGTGTAAAAGCACTTTGAGTGGCTGGAAGACTAGAAAAGTGCCATCTGGTATTTTTTATTCAGGTTTTTTTATTCATTAACTTCATCATTAAATCATTTTGTCATTAACAAATCTATCTGCTTTTCCTTTTGAATGTATAATTATATAACTTTCTCTGATGTCCTTTGTTAAAGCACGTTATAACTGTTAAGAAAGGTGCTATACAAATGATTAGGGCCTGATCGATACTGATATTAGGGAGCAAAAACAATTCCCATATTGATATATTGGCCGATAATATACTATATTATGTATAGATTTGCAGCAATTCCTTAAATGTGGTCATGAAACACTTGTGAGAAAGATATGTATTAGATATTGATATGTAACAGTCTAATAATAGACCAAAAAATGTAAGAAATATCAAGACATAGCAGGCAACATATTCATTGATACCTTCAAATTATAATTATTATTATTAAAGTTATCACAGCAACATTATATGAGTGTAGTGTAATATTATCAAAGTGTTTCTAAGCATTAATAGTCATGGTATATATTTAATTTGCACAATATTATATGAACTAAAATACTTTTTGAGACATTTTTTAGTATTGCATTTCCTGTATTATACATTATTAAGTAGAAATATCAGTAAAATCAGCAGCTGAAGAAGGGCAGGGCTCCCAAAAGTAATAATAAACAACATTAAAACTTCATATTTAGGAACATTTGTAGACCTGTCAGCATCTCTATGAAAGTAGCAGGAAACCTTTCACTCAGCTTCATCCTCACTCTGATACAAACAGCTGTAGCGTTACATAAAAGTCTTCCCTCGGTGTGGCTTTAATCTGGTGCTTTAATCTCACCACAAGACAGATGAATCAGTTCCAGTTTAAACAGTCTCTCTCTCCTGTCAGACTGCAGACTGCTGATTCACAAACAGCCGGCGAGCTTTGAATCAGGAGATCAGTGGAGGATGAGACGACACACACGAGATGTTTAATAAGGTTTCTGTAACGTTTGCTCGCTCTGAAAACCAGACTGTAAGAAACAATAAAGGATGTGGTCTCTGTGACATCATCCACTGGTTTGTAGAGTCCTGTTTTGAAGCCTCGGGTGTGTCCCAATACTAATACTACCAGACTATGTACAATGCCAGAGTAGTATGTGTCTGAAATCAATCCCTGTTTACTATATAGTACTCTACATTTACCCTCCTGAGTGTGTAAACATCTCCACTATATTTTGCCTTCAAATATTCCATCATGGAGAGAAAAAGTGATATTACAGGGAGTAGTGAATGAGTGACTGTGAGAGTGATTTTGAACGCAGCCTTATGGAGCTTTTCCACTATACAGTTCTAGCTCTACTCGGCTCGGTACCAGGAACCTTTTCCATTACTATAGTTCCTCCTCAACGTGGGCGGGGTCGTCATAGCAACGCTGCATTAAACTGCCGTGACTTCGTTTTATACACGACACAAAACACATAAACAATGGAGGACATGGAGGCGATGGTGTACTTGCTGCTGTATGAGGCTTTCTGTCTCACACAAAGCAAGAAAATTGAGCCGTATGGCTGTAACTATGGCTGTAACGCTGTTGTTGCTATTTAAAAAATGCTGAGTTTGATTCTTGTGTGGGACGGCTCATGACTCTTCCAGTGACTCTCTGACCAATCAGTGGCCGGCAGTCTGTTGACGTCACATTTAGTATCGGCTCGGCTCGCTTGGAGCCTCACCAGAGCAGGTACTAAAAAAGTACCAGGTACCAGGTACTATCCCTAGTGGAAACGCAAAAAAAACCGAGCCGAGCCGAGTCGAGTCGAGTCGAGTCGAGCTGGAACTGTATAGTGGAAAAGCGCCATTAGTATGTCCTAATACATAGTATGTGAAATGCATTAATGCCAAAAATAAAAAAATACCAGGATGTTCTTCTGCATCAAGTCTCATTTTGCAGTGTTGCAGCTTTCATGCTTTTCAATCCTCTGCACAGTAGACGATGCATCACATTGACTGAGCTGCTGGCGAGCTTGATAAATAGGGTTTTGTTGTATTTTCAAGGTAGCACCAACCATTTCTTCAACAGTATTCAAAATATTGACTAGTGAATATTCCTTTTTGTGTGCTATTTTAATGAGCATGGTGCATTTACAGACTGTGGTTAACTGTGATGTTGATAAAAACAGGCTTAAAACAAAATGCAGGCCTATTATTATATGGAGAAAAACTGAACAGCTGACTCATTAAAGGGTCTTTCAGTTCAACCAAACTCTGAAAATGTTACAATTAACTTTCACACACAGTAAAGTAGTGACAGTTACATCTATCCTGCTATTCTAATGTGTTAAGTAACGTAACGTAGGTAACCAACATTGTTACCATGGTAGCAACTTGTTAATCATGAGGTTGCCACACCCTATAAAACATACCCTCCTTTATCGTCTATTATACTCTAAATGGGACTATAACTTACAAAATGAACATCATGCTGTACTAAAGAAGGCCTGAAACTAAGGATTGAGATCATAAACTCATTAAGAAACTGTTTACTTAGGTAATAAATGAGGTGAAAAGTAGCATCATATATAGTTGGACTACTAGTGGAGACACCCCCTGCTGGCCATTAGAGAGAATGCAGGTACTTTTCAGACCTGGAGCTTCCCTGCTTATCTGAAACAGAGAGATATTAACACAGATGAAAACACAGTGTGGATGTGTGTGAAGCACTGAATAACAACTACATTCCTTACTCCCTGACACTGTATGCTGCTGCTGTTGTGAAGCCTCTCAGTTTCCCTCTAGCGCCCCCATGAGATCCACATTCTTGGTTTGTATTGATTTGAAATATCTCAACAACTACTGGAGGATTGTGCAGAAACATGATCTGATACCAACCTCACAGATCTACTGGCATTGCTGTCGATTCTCAGTCTCATACAACAAAACAGTCTATTTTTTTTGACATATTATATTAACTATGCATGAAAATACACTTTATTGACTGATGTGAGCTTTTTGCCGACTCATTACATGACCATGAACTTGCTGTCTCACCCGTTCGAGGAAGGTTTTCAGGTCAGTTTCTGTTTTGTAGTCGTGGCTGAAGCTTTTAAATAAGCTCTTCTAAATTGATGTTGGCACCTTCATTTGTTATTTAATTTAGCCAGTGATTTATGTTGGACGTCAAACACACAGAGAGTTATGGGCTGTGTGTGTGTGTGTGTGTGTGTGTCACGTGTCCCGCCTGCATCCCTGCTGGCATCCCTGCAGGAAAATGACCTATTTACTGTTTGCTGTCTAATGAAGTCATTAACATACGGTTGTGCTGCATCAGTATGGAGAGCGAGAGAGAGAGAGAGTCGGCGTTGTATACCTCACATCCTCGTTACCATGGAGACCTTGAAAGAATCCCACTTGTCTACTGTTTTGTATACAACGGTTGAATAGGTCAATGACAATGATGCTCATGTTTTGTATAACAGTCCATTAAAGGACCAGTGTGTAGGATTTAATGACCCTCTCCCTTTCAAACATATAGGAGAACATATACTGGGGAAAGAGGACCTTCTCCCTCTATAGATATAAAGGCTCATTCAAAAGTAACTAAAACACAACAATACATAAATATACTAATTAAAACATACTATTATATTCCATTTCTGCCAAGTCTGTTCCACTAAATCCCACTAAATTCTGCAAACTGCACCTTTAAACTTCTAAAATTACACATTTTTAATGAGGGAGAAATTATTGTTTAACTAATATTAACATGCTAACCATGCTATTTTTATGTAAGAGTTAGATTACTGGCCAGGGAATGGAAGCTAGATGCCACTAAATTCAACCCTGCATCTTAACTTTTTACATTTAATACAGAAAATTACTTGAATACACGTCTCTTATGCAGCATATTGTTCACATTTTCTAAATTAAATACATTTTAGGAGATTGATGTGTATTTAAAGTAGAAAAACATCAACAAAAAACATTAAAATCTGTCATTAAAAAGCCCAGCATGAGTCATCTAAAGACTAAATCAGGAAACATTAATATAACATTAATTATTAACATTGAAGGATAGACTGTAAAAAATAATGGATATAGCCACCGTGATGTTACCCACTGGTTTGTGTAGCCTTGAGTTTGCATTTTGACCGTCGCCATCTTGGATTTTTGGAGGTGGAAGTGACCATATTTGGACAAGAGGCTGAAACTGAGCCTATAGCATGGTGTATTTACAGTATATGGTTCACTGTGATACTGGAAAAAAACTAATCATCTGACTCCTTTAAAGGGTCTTTTAGTTGTTACTTGTTCACTTCACCCTTGCAGTGATGAAGCAGTGATGAAGCACTTTTACGATGACTCAGCAGTCGTGTTAAATGACGGTAAAGACCAGAATGTGATCAATACTGGGTGATTACTGTAGTCATAGATCTTAGTTCCCATCATGATCATCACTTCCTCAATGCTGATGAGGTCATAGTGATGCTGATGATGTCATAACTGCCCACTGATTCCATTTGGACACAGCTCGTAGACAGGAAGATCACATATAGAGTTATTAATAGAGGTGTGTGTGTGTGTGTGTGTGTGTGTGTGTGTGTGTGTGTGTGTGTGTGTGTGTGTGTGTGTGTGTGTGTGTGTGTGTGTGTGTGTGTGTAAACACATAGTTAGATGTTGAACTGCTGACTGACGGGTCACAAATAGACATGGTTGGGTTTTGTTTTTGTTTTTTTTGGGTTACAAGCCAAAAATGTTGGAAAACAGCTGAGCTAAACAATGTCTGTACACTAACTGTATTAACATAAGAACTGGTGCAGGCTGAATCCACATTATCTTATCGACACAATTTCAAGATTATGGCTGGTAATTGTCTACATTTTTCCTGATTTATAACAGATTATATTTTATTCCTCTGTTGTTGTTCCAAAAACTATTAAAAACAAGTCAGAGAGTCACAGCGCTGCGATGGGTCACATGTTCCTTTATTATGAAAAGTGAATCAGCTCCAAAGACTAATAACAGCATCATGTTTTCAGTCTCAATAGTTAAAATATAGAGTATGCTCTGCCTTATCCTAAAACAAAGGTTTAAAATTTGTGTCGTCCTCCCGGAGACTGTTCCTTCTTTCCTCCCTTCCTTCCTTCCTTCCTTCCATCTGTCCTACCTCCTCTCCTTCCTTCCTCCCTCCCTTCCTTCCTTCTTCATCCCTTCCTTCCTCCTTCCTCCCTCCCTCCCCCCTTCCTTCTTTCCTCCCTCCCTCCTACCTTCCTTCCTTCCTTCATTCCTTCCTTTCCTTCGTCCCTTCCTTCTTTCCTTTCCTTCTTTCCTTTCCTCCCTTCCTTTCTCCCTCCTGTCCTTCCTTCCTTCCTTCCTCCCTCCTTTACTTCTTCCTTCCTCCCTTTCTTCCTTCCTTCTTCCTCCCTTCCTTCCTTCATCCTTCCCCCCTCCCTTCCTTCCTTCTTCCTCCCTTCCTTCCTTGACTCGAGGACAACAGGAGGGTTAAAGTTAAATAGATAAACATTAAATCCTCAAACTGAAGTCCAGTTAAAAAGTTTCCAGTTTCTTCTGCTCTGAAGTTTGAGTCTCTTCACAGTCTGATAAACTTTGAATGAGTGAGTTTGACTCTACTGTGTTTTTCAGCTGTTTTTATTGTTATTAATGAGAGAGTCTGGCCCGTATCGGACATCAATGAGCAGCTCAGCACAGAGTTTATGAACATTAATGACGGGTGTCTCAGTGAACTACAGAGGATTTAAAGTGATCTCAGACTTCTTTGCTTTAATGGAGTTTCAGTGAAATCTCTTGGTCTTCATCAGTAAGTGTAGACGAAAGAGAGAGATAGTAGAACTCTTTGATCTTTATCATCTTCACTCTATGACACAGTGAAACTAAACATCCAGATTGTCCTCAGATGAACTGAGCTGAGCTGATTGATCATTATTCATCTGATCAGCTGACTGAATTCATCACTGACTGTTTTTGCTCTACTGACTTAATTTCTCTGCTTTGCTGCTGCTGATCAATACAAAGCCTGAGTCACTGCTACACACTGCAACACACTGCTACACACACTGCAACACACTGCTACACACACTGCAACACACACTGTTACAGACTGCTACACACTGCAACACACACTGTTACACACTGCAACACGCTGTAACACACTGCTACACACTGCAACACACACTGCAACACGCTGTAACACGCTGCAACACACTGCAACACACACTGTTACACACTGCAACATGCTGCAACACACACTGTTACACACTGCAACACACACTGCAACACGCTGTAACACACACTGCAACACACTGCAACACACTGTAACACACACTGTTACACACTGCAACACACTGCAACACACACTGTTACACACTGCAACACACACTGCTACACACTGCAACACACACTGTTACACACTGCAACATGCTGCAACACACTGCAACACACACTGTTACACACTGCAACACACACTGCAACACACTGCTGCTGATTAATACAAAGCCTGAGTCACTGCAACACACTGCTGCTGCTGCTGGTGGTTACTGCTGTTTACTGGGGTTTTACTGATTATGACTGGTGTTATACTGGTGTTATACTGGTGTTATACTGGTGTTATACTGGTGTTATACTGGTGTTGACTGGGGTTTACTGATGTTTTAATGATGTTGAATAGTGTTTACTGGTGTTTACCTGTTTGTAATGATGTTGAATGGTATTTACTGGGGTTCCCTGGTGTTTACTGGTGTTAATAGGTGTTGAATGGTCTTTACTGATGTTTAATGGTGTTTACTGTAGTTAATAGGTGTTGAATGGTCTTTACTGATGTTTACTGGTGTTTATAGGTGTTGAATGGTATTTACTGGGGTTCCCTGGTGTTTACTGGGTTTATAGGTGTTGAATGGTATTTACTGGGGTTCCCTGGTGTTTACTGGTGTTTATAGGTGTTGAATTGATCTTTACTGGGGTTCCCTGGTGTTTACTGGTGTTTATAGGTGTTGAATGGTATTTACTGATGTTTAATGGTGTTTACTGGTGTTAAATTATGTTGAATGGTGTTTATTGGTGTTTTTTACTGATTATGACTGGTGTTTCCGGGTATTTAGTGGTGTTAAATGGTGTCTACTCATGTCTACTGGTGTTTACTGGTGTTCACTGGTGTTCACTGGTGTTTATAGCGGTTGAATGATGTTTACTGGTGTTTACTTGGTGTTTGCTGGTGTTGAAATCTTTTATTTCCTCTGAATGTCCAAAACTAGAGCTGCAGCAGTCAGTTGAATTTGGGGGAGGGACAAAAAGTCCATTGATGAGAATTACATTTTTTCAGGGGGTCCAAGCTGTTAATTAAGGGGCCCCTGAACTGCTGAAACTCTGTATTTCACACACTGGAACAAACAAGAACATAATCAGGTTTTAACTTATTTTTAATATTTACTATCATGGGCTTTAAAGCTACTTTGTCTTTATTCAAAGTGACTGTTTAAACTAACTGTAGTGAACATTTCAGTGAAGTTTTATTATTAATACTTAAATTAATACATGGTTTATTTTTTCCGGTTCATTACTATAGAAAACCATAAACAACCTTTCAGCGAAGGCAACACATGACTTCCACCAGCTCATTGATTAATTAATACATTAAAGCTTTTAGTATATTAAAGTGCCTGTTTTTCAGTGTCTTGCCTTACTTATATTGATTATTTGAGCCACACTGCCTTCATTTGTTGGACTTAAATTAAATAAATCATATAAAGAAGCACATAAATCTATAAGGAGTCACCTTAGTGCTGCTACGGTCACGCTGACATGTAATCTTTAACTTTTTAAAACAGGAATCAATAAAGACAGTTTCCTTTCTTCTTCCTGTTGATTTTAGTGTAAATCAATTGTGTTTAGTATGTGTGTAGATAATATCCTGTATGTCTGCTCTCTTAATTATGTTTGCTTTTTTTTATTATTGGTATTAGCATTAGACTAAATCCTGCAGTCTGGATGAACTGAGAGCTGATGCATATTTTATTCTGGAAAAAAAAATATGAATAATACATTTTATTTGTCTGTTTCGCTGCGTCTCGTTTTGCTTAAAAGGATTTAAAGCCACAGCTGAGATGATGCAGAGGACACACACACACACACAGACACACACACACACACACACACACACACACACACACACACACACACACACACACACACACACACACACACACACACACACACACACACACACAGTGCCATGCAGTGACAGCTGCATGTCTGAGAGGATAACAACACTATGAGAGAGAGAGAGAGAGAGGAGAGAGAGAGAGAGAGAGAGAGAGAGAGAGAGAGATGAGAGAGAGAGAGAAGAGAGAGAGAGAGAGAGAGAGAGAGAGAGAGAGAGAGAGAGAGAGAGAGAGAGAGAGAGAGAGAGAGAGAGAGAGAGAGAGAGAGAGAGAGAGAGAGAGAGAGAATATTGTGAGAAACCCAACAGTGACGGAGAGAAAAGGAAGAAAGGAGTTGCAGAGTGAAGAAGAGAGATACAGCGACAGGAAAAAAAGAGTTAGTTGTCATATCCGACCACATGTTTGATGTTCTGCCTCCACACACACACACACACACACACCACCACGGGGATCCGTCTGGTATCACCATCTGCTTTTAAAATACGGGATTCTGTTTAAATACAGCACAGATGGAGAGGTACGCTGCTGCTTCTTCTTCTTCTTCTTGTTTTTGCAGTTGTATGAACAACAGAGAGGACATTGTGACATTCCTCTAATAAATGTGCATTGTTTAAATGTTTTTTTGAGATGATAGTTACCTTTTATTGTTTTTTAAACCAGAGCCTTTTATATATTGTTTCTCATTATTTATGATAATACACATTAGAGCTGCAGGATTCTGGTGTTTTCTGAGTATTTTCTGCCGTGATACTTACGGACTTGTTTTCCTGCCAAGAGGAGATTTTGTCATTGAACTCTAAATGATGGATGGAGTGGTAGTTTTAAGGCTGTGAGCTTTTCCTCTGTATTCATGAACCTGATTGGGAGATTACTATCACATGTGGCTGCTGTGGATGTTGTTCTTTTATCACAAAGATGGACTACTATAACTATGAATAACTGTTATTATTAGTAGTATAAGTTATTGCTAATGCTTGCAGTCAGGATTTTACACTCACATGCTTCCTGAGGACTTGAGCTTCAAGGTTTTTTATAATTGACCTACTGAAGAGACTGCAGAACTCTACTACAGTACATCAGTCACTTTTATGTTTAACACTGTTCATGATCCCAATAAATATATTACTACCACTACTAAGAACTTTACCAAACCAATTAGCTACAATCTGCCGTCTATTGTCTTCAAGCAGTTATAATAAATAAAACAATATATCAATCAAACTTTATTTGTGTAACATCATAATTTAAAGAGATTTACAGATGATTGACAAGCTGATGATAAGACAGAAATTTCAATCAATAAAATAAAATATATATATATATTTTTTAAATTCAAATTTAAACAGTGAAACAATTTGAGTGCGTAGATGACGTAAAATAATCAAGATGTCATAATAAAACTACTAAAATAGAATTGAAATAAAAAGAAGCTTTTCTTTATAATGATGATGATGAAACTACTCAAATCTGCATTTATAGATTATTTCATGCATTATTAATAACACAGTAACCAAAAACAAACATGTGTTATTGCATTAGACTGTGTATAAGAAATGGACGTAACACGCCCTAATGCATACCCTGCTTTATCGTCAAATATAAAATCAGGGAGGCCAAAATGTCCCAAATGAACATCATACTGCATTGAAGAAGGCTTTAAACTAGCGATTGAGACCATAAACACATTTTGAAAACGTTTACTGAGGTTAGAAATCAAGTGAGAAGTTGGTGAATTCTCCATTGACTTGTATAGAGACGGAAGTCCTTTTGACACCAAAATGGTCGCCCCCTGGTGGCCTTTTGATAGAATGCAGTTTTAAGTTACTTCCGCGTTGGCATCATTTCAGAGGACTGGAACTCCCGCCTGGTTAGGACAGGAAGATGTTCACCTGTACAATCACATACTGCACTGCAACCAGAATTGTGAACCTTGTAGAACAGACAGTCTTTAAATGTTCAGATTTTGTCCGTATTAAAGGTACTTTCACAGTGGCAGTTCAGTCAGTTGTCGTGTATAGCATGTGTTAGCTCATGTCTGAGTCTGAGTCTGAGTCGACACCATAGAGGAGCTCTCTGTTTTGGGGTGTATTGAAGGATCTGGATGTCTGTGGGAGTTGAAAAGCAGACTCTCTCTCTCCAACTCTCAGCCTACACATATTTTCTTCGATGGAAACCACTCTGGGGTCCGGATTAGTAGTTCTGGGGTTTTGATTGGAGGATGCTACCTTCCTCTTTACGTTCTCCAAGATGTTGAAGGCCAGGTTGTTGAGATGTTTGGTCATGTCTATCTCAGCTGCTGACATCGGCTGTGGATCGTCTGGCAGTGAAAAATGAGCTATTTCAGCTGCAACGTTGTACCTGTGCTGGTGGGAGACGTCTGCAGCTCTAAATACATCCTGCGTGGTTGTGATTGTGTCTGAAAGAGCTGTTATGTCTCTGCTCAGAGTCTCAATCTTACTTTTAATCATCCTAGTTTCCTGTGTCTGCTCCTCCCTCACAGCAGCGATCCTCGCCCGCTCTTCCTTTTTTAAAAACTCTGTCAGCATCGAGAACACGTCCTTAATCTGCCTCTCTGTTTCCTGAGTCTGGACTTCAATGTTCGCTGCTGTCTGTTCAAAGTTTCCTTTAAAATCTTTGAAGAGCTCCAGTTTCTCTTGTAAAAGCTTCAGGAGATCCACATTTCTGTCAATGTAATCCAAATCAGCTTCATTGGTCCATCTGATGGTGTGAGCTTCTGGCTGCTGAGGGAGAGCATGAAGACTATGGGCTGCAGCTCCCACATTTAAATAAGCTTCACACAGGTTCTTTAGCGCCAAGTTTAGAGGTGGATCACTTTGCAAAGATATTTTCCTACAAAGTGGACACTCATGACTTGGTTTTTCTGTCCACCACCTCTGCAAACAGGCTTCACAAAAACTGTGGCTGCATGAAATGATGACTGGATCTTGAAATATTTCATGACAGACAGGACAGGACAGATTACTTTCTGCCTGAAAAGCCATTATCTCTCCAAATTTTATCAAACAGCAGCTACACAGCAGGTGGCTCAAACAGCTGAAACCAGCCAATCTTCCTCTCTCAAGTAAAATTAATTTATTTGCTGTGTCTCAAAGGTCTTTACAAGTCCACAACGGCAACAGTTCCCGATATAAACCAATGTTTCAATGAAGAGAAGAAAATCTCCTGGAGTCAGCAGCTGGTTGGAGTTGAGGTTGTCTTATATTACCAGCTGACTCTGGTCCTGCTTCAGTTGTGGAGAGTTTTAAGTTTCACCTGAACATAAATCTGTGCTCTATTTATTAGTCTTTTAATCATGAGAAACAAACTGGTTTATCACGGGGCTTTCGGGTAAAGGGTGGATCTTCCTCCATGCAATACATGCCGTACATGCCGTACATGCTGTACCGCCTACAAAACCAGGTCATGAGTGTGTTGACTAAACCTACCTCACTTGAATAATGCCTCATAAACAGTTCTTGAGCAGCTACAGGTTTTTCGGGTAAAGGGTGGATCTTCCTACTTCCTACTTCCGGCACTGATAATCATTGGTGTGGATGAAGACTCTACCCTAAAGGACCCTAAAGGACTATGCCATTGCCAAGCTGCTGCTACAACTGTTCTTTATAAAATACACCCCCCTCCCCGCCACAAAACAGCATTGTTAAAGGCTGAACTGTAAACTAACACATCTAGATTTGTTTCATTCCAAACATTGCTCTCGTGACTCATAAAAGTACACCAACAAGAAACTCAAACACCACATTTAATAAACTTTTTTTCCCCTTCTACATCCGACCTGATCTATGCAGCTGTTTGTTTTGTTTTGTGGTTTTCTCACTCAGTTGTTTAGTGATGATGATGTCATCTAATTTGACTACATTGGCCTCAGGGATTTACCCAGTTGGCAGGTTAGTTACAGATATGATATGATAACAAGTTCCTGTTAGTCCTGTAGAGTTTGATCAGCTGAGCACACCTCTCTAAAGTTGAAGTTGGAACAGACAAGCAGAAACCACTTGGAGAGACATCAGAACTGGTGTAAAAGAGATTATTATGCTAAAGACAAGCATACAGCATCATTTCACTCTAAGTTGCCCCGGATGCAACTGATTTGTAGTTTTCAAAGACCCGTTAATATAAACAAATTCCTCCCATTTTCTTCGAACTCCACCTTTAACCACACCCTAATCTATAGATGTATACTGCTGTTGCATCCAACCCCTAAACACACCCACATGTACGTATACATTCAAAAACTCCTCCTATATGCCCAAAATGAATACCTCAACAAGGCTTAATGGTATCTTCTGTTGTCATAAGTCAGACAACTAGCGCCTCCTCAGAGAGGAGTTCTACCATGGGCAGGCTTTACATTGAGCTGAATGGATGTCTACAGTAATAGCTTTTTTTTAATGTATCCACACAAACAATATATGATTACATATTGATATATATAACCTACTTTTGTATATGAATTATATAATAAATATACATATTTATTAATACATGTTATACAGATTTATACAGCACATTAAAAAGCAAACAGATTTTGCACCAAACTGCTTTATAAAGACAGTTATATGTATGTACAAGCATAAAGACATTTATGTACCTAGCAGATGGTTATGACAAAAAAGATCAAAATTAAAATAGAGCATAGTTTAAACACACATTGAAAAACCAAAGTAATAAGATAAATAGAACAACAGTCCTACCTTTATGAAGTTTATACTGTAATTATTGTTTCTATATTTCTTTTGCTCATTTTGGAGGCTGTAGACATTTGCTATTTTTTTATATTTCTGAGCAGCTGAATATTTAATTAGCTGATTTTCAAAGAGTATTTGAAACTGAGAATTGCAGAAATACAATTTTAAGCAAACGACAATTATTGTTATCATATATTTTTAGAGAAATGCTGATTCAGCTTTCTACTCATTTTGTTATTTGTGCTCAAGTTTCTGCCAGAGACCAATAACTCTTCGTTTTCTTCCTTTAGAGCCCTGGAGCTGGCTCAGGATCGCCAAAGAGAGTATTTAGTCTTTGTTTTGAAACAGCTCTGCCTAATCGGTTAACCTGCCCATAACCCCCAAGTTGTGGTCCTGGAGTTTCACTCCTTGTTGGCTGAGCAAGACTAAACCTGTTCCTGGACACATTACTGAATGTATTGTAATAGTCACCTCTCTTTCAGTATCTAGAACGGGACCACAGGGCTTCAGTATTTGTTGTTGGCTGCAGAACCTCAGAATTGGAGGTGACCATCTCCTTTATCTTGTCTAAGACGACAGAGGGCAGGTTGTTGAGGTGTTTGTCCGTATCTAACAGAGCTGGCATTCGCTCTGGGATATCAGGCGGGGGTTGGTTGACTCTTTCAGCTGTGGTCTTGTAGTTTTGTAGGAAACTGAGATTTTCAGCTTGCAGTGCCTCCTCTGTGGCTCTGACCGAGGCTGAAAGAGCTGCAATGCCTGTGTTTACAGCCTCAATCTTCATCCTCAGCATCTGACTCTTCTGCTGCTTTTCCTCGCTCAGTGCAGCCATCCTGACCCTCTCTTCCCTCTGTAGAAACTGTTGAAGTGTTGAAATGACGTCTTTAATCTGCCTCTCTGTGTCTGTATTCTGGAGTTCTATGTCCTTTTCTGTTTGTTCAAAGTTTCTTTTGACATCATTAAAAAGCTCCAGTTTCTCTCGCAAATCCTCCAGGATGTACTGGAGTCCGTGTTTATAATCCTGTGCAGCTTCGTCGATGGGTCTGATGCTGTGGTTGGTGTGTATTTCTGAATACAGACAGACAGAACACACTGGCTGCTGATCATCAAAACAGAAGAGTTTGAGTGTCTCAGCGTGCAGACTACAGCGAGGCTCAGCTCTTCCTGAAGCTTTCTGAGCTCTTTCTGCTAAAATATCCTCATATAGGTTCTTCAGCGCCAAGTTTCGAGGTGGATCGCTTTGCAAACATGTTGTCCTGCAAACTGGACACTTGTGAGCTGGGTCCTCTATCCAGCACCGCTGCCAGCAGGCTTTACAAAAACTGTGGCTGCATGGCAGGATGACTGGATCTTGAAAGATTTCATGGCAGATAGGACAAGAGTAATTCACTTGTGTCTGAGAAGCCATTTCCTCTTTAAGTGACGCTACAAACACAGCAGGTAGAAAGCTCAAAGACTTAGTCAATCTGTCGCAGCTCCAACTGCAGAAAGTTTTCTGAAAAGTTGTTCAGTCAACAGCTGGTTGAAGTCTCAGTCTTCTCAGTATTTACGATGTTCTCTGCTGACCGTCTTCTCTCTTTGTGCAAGTGAAACCTTTATCATCAGCCTTGATATGTTCCTTTCAACAAGGAAGTAAAACTTGTATTTCTTTGTTTATGTCTTGTGATTGTGGTAAGTGACATCATTACCACGCCATTAATGTTGAACCATGAACAGTAATAGATTTGAGGTGTGGTTCATTACAGCAGATGAGAACTGTAGATTTATAACATACAGCACAGTTAAATAATCTGTACCTTCTCAAATATTTCTCACATGCACCAAAGATTATGACGCTGTTCTTCAAATCTGGCATGAGTTTAATACCTGAGATTTTACCATAATTTTGCTCTGTGTCGTTTTCGTCATTGTATTTTCTCATTTATGCCTACATGCATAACACTCTTAACTCCTATATGCTGCTCAGGGTCAAATCTTACCCATTTATTTATATTTGAGAGCTGTGAAAACACCATATACATATTTATTTTAGCTGGACTTTTCCTAATATGACCCACAGCATACAAAAACAGAAATAAAATGCATCCTTTTTTTTCTTCTTTTTTTTGTGCAGCTGATACAAGTACAAATATGTATTAATGATTGATGGGGTGAATTGGTGTAAAGACTAATTATTAGTCAGAATATGAACAGTATATAAAGGGTTGATTGTGGATAGCTGCTAGTATCTATCTATCTTCATATTTTATATTAGTGCTCTTCAGTGCATATTTAAATGAAGAGTGAGTAAAGCAGGTAATGATTTACTTCAGGTTTGTAATCACTCCTGAATCCTGCAGCTGAGTTTATGGGCTTGATGACATCAGCAGGAGCATCAAAGCTTTTATGATGAAATCCAAAACCCAAATTATATTCACATATCTTAGTTAAAGCTCACAAAATCTTTAAATTAAAAAGCACAAAATATACAACTTTTTTTCTTTATGGCTCCTCCGAAACTTTGTATCCTCCTCATCAGACACTGCTGATTTGACTGTGACACTGTAACTCCTCAGTGAAATAAAGAGCATGTTTGTCTTTTTTATGATGTGTTTTAGTAAAATATTAAACGTGATTATACAGAGCGGTGCATGCAGTAGAAAGTTGGCCTCAAGTTACATAAACCAATGTTTCAATGAAGAGAAGAAAATGTCCTGGAGTCAGCGGCTGGTTGGAGTTGAGGTAGTCTTGTATTACCAGCTGACTCTCGTCTTGCTTCAGTTGTGGAGAGTTTTAAGTTTCACCTGAACATAAATCTGTGCTCTATTTATTAGTCTTTTAATCAAGATAAACAAACTGGTTTATCACGGGGTTAAATGGTGGATCTTCCTCCATGCCATACATGCCATACCGCCTACAAAACCAGGTCATGAGTGTGATGAGTATTCCTACCTCACTTGAATGAATGCCTCACAAACAGTTCTTGAGAAGCTACGGGGTTTTCGGGTAAAGGGTGGATCTTCCTACTTCCTACTTCCTACCTCAGGCACTGATAATCATTGATGTGGATGAAGACTCTGCCCTTAAGGACTATGCCATTGCCAAGCTGCTGCTACAACTGTTCTTTATGAAATTTTTTCCCCTTCTACATCCCACCTGATCTATGAAGCTGTTTGTTTTGTTTTGTGGTTTTCTCACTCTGGTGTTTAGTGATGATGATGTCATCTAATTTGGCTACATTGGCCTCAGGGATTTACCCAGTTGGCAGGTTAGTTACAGATATGATGTGATAACAAGTTCCTGTTAGTCCTGTAGAGTTTGATCAGCTGAGCACACCTCTCTGAAGTTGCAGTTGGAACAGACAAGCAGAAACCACTTGGAGAGACATCAGAACTGGTGTAAGAGAGTTTATTATGCTAAAGACAAGCATACAGCATCATTTAACTCTAAGTTGCCCCGGATGCAACTGATTTGCAGTTTTTCAAACACCCGTTAATATAAACAAATTGTTCTGTAACAAATTGTTCTGTAGGCTACCGGCGCATGCTTGATGACGTATAACAACAACAACACGCTAGACTCGTGGGTTGCTAACCGTGGCTAACAAGTTCATAGCGTCCTAATGCATTAACCTGTGTTAATGCATTAGGACCATAGACTGTATATAAGAAATGGACGTAACATCCATGACGTCACCCATTGGTTTGTGGACTACTGCTCGGAGGCCAATAGTTTCGGATCTGAGCAGCGCCATCTTGAAAATTTCAGGTGCATACCGGGAAAACGCCATAATGCATACCCTGCTTTATCGTCAAATATAAAATCAGGGAGGCCAAAATGTCCCAAATGAACATCATACTGCATTGAAGAAGGCTTTAAACTAGTGATTGAGACCATAAACACATTTTGAAAACGTTTACTGAGGTTAGAAATCAAGTGAGAAGTTGGTGAATTCTCCATTGACTTGTATAGAGACGGAAGTCCTTTTGACACCAAAACGGTCGCCCCCTGGTGGCCTTTTGATAGAAGTTACTTCCGCGTTGGCATCATTTCAGAGGACTGGAACTCATCCATCATTGTGAACCTTGTAGAACAGACAGGCTTTAAATGTTCAGATTTTGTCCGTATTAAAGGTACTTTCACAGTGGCAGTTCAGTCAGTTGTTGTGTATAGTCTGTGTTAGCTCATATTTCAGTGTCTGAGTCGACACCATAGAGGAGCTCTCTGTTTTGGGGTGTATTGAAGGATCTGGATGTCTGTGGGAGTTGAAAAGCAGACTCTCTCTCTCCAACTCTCAGCCTACACATATTTTCTTCGATGGAAACCACTCTGGGGTCAGGATTAGAAGTTCTGGGGTTTTGATTGGAGGATGCTACCTTCCTCTTCACGTTTTCCAACATGTTGAAGGCCAGGTTGTTGAGATGTTTGGTCATGTCTATCGCAGCTCCTGACATCGGCTGTGGATCGTCTGGCAGTGAAAAATGAGCTATTTCAGCAGCAACGCAGTACCTGTGCTGGTGGGAGACGTCTGGAGCTCTCAGCACATCTTCTGTGGTTGTGATTGTGTCTGAAAAGGCTGTTATGTCTCTGCTCAGAGTCTCAATCTTCTTTTTGACCATTTTAGTTTTCTGTGTCTGCTCCTCCCTCACAGCAGCGATCCTCGCCTGCTCTTCCTTTTTTAAAAACTCTGTCAGCATCGAGAACACGTCCTTAATCTGCCTCTCTGTTTCCTGAGTCTGGACTTCAATGTTCGCTGCTGTCTGTTCGAAGTTTCCTTTAAAATCTTTGAAGAGCTCCAGTTTCTCTTGTAAAGGCTTCAGGAGATCCACATTTCTGTCACTGTAATCAAAATCAGCTTCATTGGTGCATCTGATGGTGTGAGCTTCTGGCTGCTGAGAGTTCAGACTGAAGAGTCTTAGATTCCCACCGTGCAGACTATGTGCAGCTCCTACATTTAAATAAGCTTCACACCGGTTCTTTAGCTCCAAGTCTTGAGGTGGATTACTTTGTGAAGATCTTCTCCTACAAAGTGGACACTCATGACTTGGATTCTCTATCCACCACCGCTGCCAACAGGCTTTACAAAAACTGTGGCTGCACGACAGGATGACCGGATCTCGAAAAATTTCACGGCAGATCGGACAAGAGTGATTCACTTCTGTCAGAGAAGCCATTTCCTCTTTAAGTGAAGCTACAAACACAGCAGGCAGAAAGCTAAAATACTTCGAACCAGTCTGTCGCAGCTCCAAATGCAGAGTTTTCTGAAAATGTCTTCAGTCAACAGCTGGTTGAAGTCGCCGTATATTTACACTGCTGACCGTCTTCTCTCTTTGTGCAAGTTGAACATAACCTTTATCCTCAGCCTTGATATGTTCCTTTCAACAAGGAAGAAACACTTTTATTACTTGTGATTGTGGTCAGAGATCATTACCAGGCCATACATGATGAACCATGAACTGTAATAGATGTGAGATGTGTTTCAGTACTGTAGATTTATAACATACAGCACATTTCTGCTGCACCATTGGTAAATTATGGCATCTCATTTGGTAATAATAATAATGCACCAAGGGGCTTATATTCTTAAACTGTTCACGTGATGTTTACAGTCAGAATTAGTTTTAGCTTTCAAACTCAACGTCATACCGATACTTGAAACCTAAAATAGTTCCACACCCGCTTTCTCAGATGTTTTGATGTAGAAAAAACAACACTACATTAACATTAGATTAGTTTACTGAAAGGTCAATAGAGCAAGCAACAGGTAAAGCTCATTTAATTTTAGAGCGCCCCCTGCTGGATCATAAGGAAAACTTCTTTAAAAGGTAGGACTGGTAACTGATTCCCAGACTGCAGCCTACATTACAAACAGGTCATTACAGCTTGAATATGACCTTATCACCCCATGTTTGAACAAGTGTTTAAATGAGAAGTGACAGCCCTACTATATATCTGATTAAACAAATCATCCATTGGACAAACTGCACATGCTTCATTGCAGCCAACCTTTTACAGTTACTCTTTGAAGCTGCTGAAGTTTTCTCAAGTTTCAAATCCGATAATCCTATTTTCTGTTAGGAACATTGGATCTGGCCAAGGACTTGGAAGAACAGGATTTATTCTTTGGGTTGAAACCCTGGGACATGGGATATCTTGCTTATAACCCCCAAGGTTTAGTCCTGGATTTTCATTCCTTGGTGAAGGAAAACTAAACCTCACCCTGGACAAAGTTTAGGGTGTATTGTAGTCAAATGTCTCTCGGTATCTCACATGGTACCGCAGGGGGTCAGTATTTGTTGTTGGCTGCAGAACCTCAGAATTGGAGGGGACCATCTCCTCTTTCATCTTGTCTAAGAGTACAGATGTCTTGTTTTTTTCAGGTAAGGTACTCTATCAGCTGTGGTCTTGTAGTTTTGTAGGAAACTGAGATCTTCAGCTTTCAGTGCCTCCTCTGTGGCTCTGACTGTGGCTGAAAAAGCTGCAATGTCTGTGTTTACAGCCTCAATCTTCCTCCTCAACACCTGACTCTTCTGCTGCTATTCCTTCCTCAGTTTATCAATCCTGACCCTTCTCTTCCTTTTGTAGAAACTGTTGAAGCTTTGAAAACACGTCTTTAATCTGCCTCTCTGAATATGAACAGTATGTAAAGGGTTAAACAAGCAGCCACAGACATAATATACCTCAGATTGAGAAGCAAATATTCCTTTTAACTTGTCTTGTTTGGCTTCAGTGCCATGAGTTATGAAGTGGTTCCACCCAGTTTGGCAGGTTAATCACCGATATAACAAGTTCCTTTAAGTCCTTACAGATAAGTTGATCAAATAGAGCTATGCATGAAAGGTTTTTTGATCAGAACCATTTACTTTTAGTATTAATGTTTAACTGCAACAGTCATGTTATCAATGCAGCACCAATTTTCGCTTTCCAAACTCTGTCAGCTCCTTTAGTCTGTTGATGATAATAATGGAATTAGAGTCAGTGAGTCTGAAGAAATGTACTTTATTCTTTCCTGATCTTGATGTTATACAGTAACATGTCAGCATTATGTAAATGATCACAGCACACATGATAATGAACATTTCTACAATCAGTGACAAACAATCAGTACATCAGTACAATAATAGTGATATGTGATTTAATAAAGTATTGAACAAAGCAGAATGATCATCATGATCATTTATAAAGAAATATCTGATCACATTAATGGACTACAACACAACAGTCCTACCTTTATGAAGTTTATACTGTAATTATTGTCTATATTTATTTTACTCGTTTTGAAGGCTGTAGACATTTGCTGTTTTTTTATATTTCTGAGCAGCTGAATATTTAATATGCTGATTTTCAAAGAGAAACTGAGAATGAACGATTGCAGAGATACAATTTTCAGCAAATGGCAATTATTGTTTTCATACATTTTTAGAGAGACGCTGATTCAGCTTTCTACTCATATTATTGTTTGTGCTCAAGTTCCTGGCCAATAACTTTTCGGTTTCTTCCTTAAGAACACTGGAGCTGGCTCAGGATCCCGAAAGAGATTTAGTCTTTGGTTTGAAAAAGCTCTGCTCGGTATCTAGAACGGGACCGAAGAACCTCAGAATTGGAGGTGACCATCTCCTTCATCTTGTCTAAGACGACAGAGGGCAGATTGTTGAGATGTTTGTCCGTATCTAACAGAGCTGGCATTGGCTCTGGGATATCAGGCGGGGGTTGGTAGGCTCTATCAGCTGTGGTCTTGTAGTTTTGAAGGAAACTGAGATCTTCAGCTTGCAGTGCCTCCTCTGTGGCTCTGACTGTGGCTGTAAGAGCTGCTATCTCTGTGTTTACAGCCTCAATCTTCCTCTTCAACACCTGACTCTTCCTCTGCTTTTCCTCCCTCAGTGCAGCCATCCTGACCCTCTCTTCCTTCTGTAGAAACTGTTGAAGCTTTGAAAACACGTCTTTAATCTGCCTCTCTGTGTCTTTATTCTGGAGTTCAATGTCCTTTTCTGTTTGATCAAAGTTTCTTTTAATGTCATTAAAAAGCTCCAGTTTCTCTCGCAAATGGTCCAGGAACTCTTGGATTCCGCATTTATAATCCCGTGCAGCTTCGTCGATGGGTTTGATGCTGTGGTTGGTGTGTTTTCCTGAATTTTCACAGACAGAACAAACTGGCTGCTGATCATCCAAACAGAAGAGTCTGAGTGTCTCAGCATGCAGACTACAGCGATGCTCAGCTGAGGCTCTCTGAGCTCTTTCTGCTAAAAAAGCCTCACACAGGTTCTTTAGTGCCAAGTTTTGAGGTGGATAACGATGTAAAAATATTCTCTGACAAACTGGACACTCACGAGTTGGTTTGTCTGTCCAGCACCTCTGTAAGCAGGCTTTACAAAAACTATGGCTGCATAAAAGGATGACTGGATCTTGAAAGATTTCATGGCAGACAGGACAGGAATAATTCCGCTCCAACTGAGAAGCCATTTGCCAAATTAAACAAAAGTAAACCAGTCAATCTTCCACTCCCAAATGAAATTATTGCTTATCTTTGTATCACATAAAAGGTCTTAAAGTCCCACAACTGTGAGCAATATAAATCTCCTGAAATTCCAGTTTTCCCAGTCTCTCCACTATGTTCTCCGGTAGCTCTTCTCTCTCAGTTATGAGAAGTTTTGCCTATTTATCAATCTTTTAATCAAGATCAAGATAAACACAAGACTGTTTCCTGGTTGGTCTCAGGTGATTCGGGGAAAGGGTGGATTTCTCATGATGGACCCACACTGTGTTTCAAGTATCGACTCACTATGACTCAGTAATATACACCAAAAAGAAACTCATACACCACATTTAGATAAAGTGCTTTGTCTTTCATCCCACCTGAACACTATGGAGTTTTTGGTTAAGTACTTTTAATAGCCAAACAATGTATGAAACCAGCTCTGATAGTGTTTGGTTTTGTCATCTTGTTTGGCTTCAGTGGCGTGAGTTATGAAGTGGTTCCACCCAGTTTGGCAGGTTTATCGCATTAATGATAACAAGTTCCTTTAAGTCCGTACAGATAAGCTGATCAAATAGAGCTATGCATGAAAGGTTTTTTGATCAGAACCATTTACTTTTAGTATAAATCTTTAACTGCAACAGTCATGTTATCAATGCAGCACCAATTTTTGCTTTCCAAACTCTGTCAGCTCCTTTAGTCTGTTGATGATAATAATGGAATTAGAGTCAGTGAGTCTGAAGAAATGTACTTTATTCTGTCCTGATCTTGATGTTATAACATTTCAGCTCAATGTAAATGATCACAGCACACATGATAATGAACATTTCTACAATCAGTGACAAACAATCAGTGCATCAGTACAATAATAGTGATATGTGATTTAACAAAGTGCTGAACAGAGCAGAATGATCATCATGGTCATTTATAAAGAAATACTCCATCTGATCACATTAATGGACTACAACACAATAGTCCTACCTTTATGAAGTTTATACTGTAATTATTGTTTCTATATTTCTTTTGCTCATTTTGAAGGCTGTAGACATTTGCTGTTTTTTTAAAATATTTCTGAGCAGCTGAATATTTAATATGCTGATTTTCAAAGAGAAACTGAGAATGAACGATTGCAGAGATACAATTTTCAGCAAATGGCAATTATTGTTTTCATACATTTTTAGAGAGATGCTGATTCAGCTTTCTACTCATATTATTGTTTGTGCTCAAGTTCCTGGCCAATAACTTTTCGGTTTCTTCCTTAAGAACACTGGAGCTGGCTCAGGATCACGAAAGAGATTTAGTCTTTGGTTTGAAAAAGCTCTGCTCGGTATCTAGAACGGGACCGAGGAACCTCAGAATTGGAGGTGACCATCTCCTTCATCTTGTCTAAGACGACAGAGGGCAGGTTGTTGAGATGTTTGTCTGTATCTAACAGAGCTGGCATTGGCTCTGGGATATCAGGCGGGGGTTGGTAGGCTCTATCAGCTGTGGTCTTGTAGTTTTGTAGGAAACTGAGATCTTCAGCTTGCAGTGCCTCCTCTGTGGCTCTGACTGTGGCTGTAAGAGCTGCTATCTATGTGTTTACAGCCTCAATCTTCCTCTTCAACACCTAATTCTTACTCTGCTTTTCCTCCCTCAGTGCAGCCATCCTGACCCTTTCTTCCTTCTGTAGAAACTGTTGAAGCTTTGAAAACGTGTCTTTAATCTGCCTCTCTGTGTCTCTATTCTGGAGTTCAATGTCCTGTTCTGTTTGTTCAAAGTTTCTTTTAACATCATTAAAGAGCTCCAGTTTCTCTCGCAAAGTCTTCAGGCTGTCCTGGAGTCCGTATTTATAATCCCGTGCAGCTTCGTCAATGGGTCTGACGCTGTGGTTGGTGTGTTTTTCTGAATACAGAGAGACAACACACACTGGCTGCTGATCATCCAAACAGAAAAGTTTGAGTTTCTTAGCATGCAGATTACGACGAGGTGAGGCTCCTGCTGACGCTCTCTGAGTGCTCGCTGCTAAGAAATCCTCACACAGGTTCTTTAGCGCCAAGTTTTGAGGTGGATCATGACCGAAAGATCTTCTCTTACAAACTGGACACTCACGAGTTGGTTTCTCAGTCCACCATCTCTGCAAGCAATCATTACAAAAACTGTGGCTGCATGAAAGGATGACCGGATCTTGAAATATTTCATGACAGATAGGACAGGACAGATTTGTTTCTGCCTGAAAAGTCATTTTCTCTCAAAAGTTTTATCAAACAGCAGCTACACAGCAGGTAGCTCAAACAGCTGAAACCAGCCAATCTTCCTCTCTCAAGTAAAATTAATTTATTTGCTGTGTCTCAAAGGTCTGTACAAGTCCACAACGGCAACAGTTCCCGATATAAACCAATGTTTCAATGAAGAGAAGAAAATCTCCTGGAGTCAGCAGCTGGTTGGAGTTGAGGTTGTCTTGTATTACCAGCTGACTCTTGTCCTGCTTCAGTTGTGGAGAGTTTTAAGTTTCACCTGAACATAAATCTGTGCCCTATTTATTAGTCTTTTAATCATGAGAAACAAACTGGTTTATCACGGGGTTTTCGGGTAAAGGGCGGATCTTCCTCCATGCCATACATGCCATACCGCCTACAAAACCAGGTCATGAGTGTGTGCCTCACTTGAATGAATGCCTCACAAACAGTTCTTAAGCAGCTACTTAACATCGAGAAAAGGGCACTGCACATCATTGGCGTGGATGAAGACTCTGCCCTAAAGGACTATGGCATTGACAAGCTGCTGCCACAACTATTCTTTATAAAATACACCCCCCCCCCCCCCCTTCCCCAAACTGCCCAGCAGACCTGAAAGCACTGCTACCCTCAGCTCATGTCCCAGGTGGAAACACCTGTAGGTTACTACCAGGCCATGCCTTGTCATTCCGCAGGGTTAACACCAAATACCTCGACAGGAGCCTTTTCTTCACTCTGCTGTAACAACATGGAACAGCTTTCCCTCTGATATTGTTGGACAGATCACAATGAGTAGTGTTCATGCCTTCAAGAATATATTGAACAAACACTTCATCAGCACAAGACTGCTATCATAAAGCCGATAAGGACTATTAAACATACACAAATCAGTTTGGATTTCACTGGTTGGCTCTATGAATGATATTCATGAAGCTTGTATGTGCTAAAGCCATAGACTGTATATAAAATGGACGTAACATCCGTGACGTCACCCATTGGTTTGTGGACTGCTGCTTGGAAGCGAATAGTTTCGGATCTGAGCAGCGCCATCTTGAAAATTTCAGGTGCATGCTGGGAAAAATAAAAACATGGATTCTAATTATATGGGCATCAGGAGGAGCATGAGGCGCCCTCCTGAACCTGTGAACCAATCAACCTGTCAATCACGACGTAGCCACGCCCTAATGCCTACCCTGCATTATCGTACCATATAAAATCAGGGAGGCCAAAATGTCCCAAATGAACATCATACTGCATTGAAGAAGGCTTTAAACTAGCGATTGAGACCATAAACACATGTTGAAAACGTTTACTGAGGTTAGAAATCAAGTGAGAAGTTGGTGAATTCTCCATTGACTTGTATAGAGACGGAAGTCCTTTTGACACCAAAACGGTCGCCCCCTGGTGGCCTTTTGATAGAATGCAGTTTTAAGTTACTTCCGCGTTCACATCATTTCAGAGGACCAGAACTCCCCGACTGGCTAAAGCATTATAAAACCCAACAGTGTCAAAGGCTGGACTGTAAACTAACAGATCTACATTTGTTTCATTCCAAACATCGCTCTCGTTTTTTCCTTCTACATCTCACCTGAACATTATGGAGCTGTCAGCTGATCTATGCAGCTGTGTGGTTTGTTTTATGGGTTTCTCACTGTGGTGTTTAGTGATAATGATGATGTCATTTTATTTGGCTTTATTGGCACCAGGACAAAGTTATAAAGTGGATTCACCCAGTTGGCAGGTTAGTTACAGATATGATGTGATAACAAGTTCCTGTTAGTCTATAATCTGAGTTATGTATGAAATGTGTTTTTGAGCAGTCAGATCACAACCTTTTGCATTTAGTATTAATGTTTAACTGTAGGAGCCATGTTATCAATACAGCACCACCAGTACTGTTGGGTTTTTGTTGGTAACCTCACAACTTTTCACTTTTGCACAATGAGTTAAATAAATCTAACCACTTTCCAAACCCTGTTCAGCTGCTGCAGTCTGTTGACTGCTACACTTAAAATAAAAGCTGCAGTGTTTGATTTTAGTCTATTGCACCCATAAGCTGGTTGAGCAAACTCCAACCACTGTTAATGATGATAATGATGAAATTTGAGTCAGTGAATCTGAAGTCATTTAATTTTCAGGTTTATTTTATTTAAATAGCACATTAAAAAGCAAACTGATTTATATAGACAGTTATATGTATGTACAAGCATAAAGGCATTTATGTGCATAGCAGATGGTTATGACAAAAAAGAGTGAAATTAAAATAGAACATAGTTTAAACATACATTTAAAAACCAAATTTAAGAAATCAGATAAATAAAAACACAGTTAAAAGACAGAGAATAAACGTGAGTCTTAAGCTGCATCTTGAAAGCATCAACAGTTTACTTATTCTTTCCTGATCTTGAGGTTATAACATGTCAGCTCATAAATGATCACAGCACACACAATAATAAGCCTTTCTAAAACCACCAAAAAGATTTAGTCTCTTTCACATCAAATCTAGGTTTTTAATAAAGTGACATGTTATTTAACAAAGTGCTGAAAAGAGCAGAATGATCATCATGGTCATTTATAAAGAAATACTCTATCTGATCACATTAATACACTACAACACAACAGTCCTACCTTTATGAAGTTTATACTATAATTATTGTTTCTATATTTCTTTTACTACTTTTTTATATTTCTGAGCAGCTGAATTTTTAATTAGCTGATTTTTAAAGAGAAACTGAGAATAAACGATTGCAGAGATACAATTTTCAACGACAATTATTGTTTTCAGCTTTCTATTCGTTTTGTTGTTTGTGCTCAAGTTCCTGCCAGAGACCAACAGCTCTTCGTTTTATTCCTTAAGAGCCCTGGAGCTGGCTCACGATTGACAAAGAGAGTATTTAGTCTTTGGTTTGAAACAGCTCTGCGTAGTTGGGTACCTCGCTCAGAACCCCCAAAGTTGGAGAGATCCCCTCGAGTTGCAGTCCTTGTTGGCAGAGCAAGACTAAACCTGTTCCTGGATACATTACTGAATGTATTGTAATAGTCAGATGTGTCTCGGCATCTTGAACTGTACCACAGGGCTTCAGTATTTGATGTTGGCTGCAGAACCTCAGAATTGGAGGTGACCATCTCCTTTATCTTGTCTAAGACAACAAAGGGCAGATTGTTGAGGTGTTTGTCCGTATCTAACAGAGCTGGGATTGGCTCTGGGACATCAGACAGGGGTTGGTGGACTCTTTCAGCTGTGGTCTTGTAGTTTTGTAGGAAACGGAGATCTTCAGCTTGCAGTGCCTCCTCTGTGGCTCTGACCGAGGCTGAAAGAGCTGCTATCTGTGTGTTTACAGCCTCAATCTTCCTCTTCAACACCTGACTCTTCCTCTGCTTTTCCTCCCTCAGTGCGGCCATCCTGACCCTCTCTTCCCTCTGTAGAAACTGTTGAAGCTTTGAAAACGTGTCTTTAATCTGCCTCTCTGTGTCTGTATTCTGGAGTTCTATGTCCTTTTCTGTTTGATCAAAGTTTCTTTTAACATCATTAAAGAGCTCCAGTTTCTCTCGCAAATCCTCCAGGCTGTACTGGAGTCCATATTTATAATCCCGGGCAGCTTCGTCGATGGGTCTGATGCTGTGGTTGGTGTGTATTTCTGAATACAGACAGACAGAACACACTGGCTGCTGATCATCCAAACAGAAGAGTTTAAATGTCTCAGCATGCAGACTACAGAGAGGCTCAGCTCTTCCTGAAGCTCTCTGAGCTTTTTCTGCTAAGAAATCCTCACACACAGCCTTTAGCGCCAAGTTTCGAGGTGGATCGCTTTGCAGACATCTTGTCCTGCAAACTGGACACTGGTGAGCTCGGTCCTCTGTCCAGCACCGCTGCCAGCAGGCTTTACAAAAACTGTGGCTGCATGGCAGGATGACCGGATCTCGAAAGATTTCATAGCAGATCGGACAAGTATAACTAACTTGTGTCCAAGAAGCCATTTCCTCTTTAAGTGAAGCTACAAACACAGCAGGTAGAAAGACTTGGAACCAGTCTGTCGCAGCTCCAACTGTAGAATGTTTTCTGAAGGTCTTCTCTCTCTGTGCAAGTTAAACATTTATCATCAGCCTTGATATGTTCCTTTCAACAAGGAAGTAAAACTTTTATTTCTTTGTTTATCTCTTGTGATTGTGGTAAGCAAGATGATTACCAGGCCGTAAATGTTGAACCATGAACAGTAATTGATGGGAGGTGTGGTTCATTACAGCAGATGAGCACTGTAGATTTATAACATACATACAATACATATTTAAATAATCTGTACCTTCTCACTTATGTCCGTCATGCACAGAAAATTATGAAACTGTCCTCCAATTCTGGCATGAGTTTCAAAAGCTGAGATTTTACCATAATTTGGTTGTGTGTTGTTGTCGTCATTGTATTGAACTGCTGATGGTACATTATGGCATTTAATGTGGTTTTAATGACTCTATAACGAGCCAAAGGGCTAATTCCATGCAGATAATGTTTCTGATAAGTCTCCTTAATTGTGTATTGGTACAATCTACCTTTGTACCGATACTTGAACACTCAGCATTACAGATAAACTGCAGCAGCTGCTTTGTTTTCTAACTTGAAGTATTCAGTTATTTTAGATTTGTGGGTCTTGAATAGACAGATAGAGTAAAACCAAGACCCAACCTTGTTATACCTGCCTGAACCCAACCAGACATTGAAGGGTATATTTTGGTTATTGTTAATATTATTCCTTCTTTAAAGACAAATTGATAGACTCACTTTGGCAAGAGCTTCTCACACATGAAAAATAACAAATGTGGCAACAGACCACAAAACAACAAAAAGGGGCAGCTGCGGCTCAGGAGGTAGAGTGGGTCGTCCACCAATTGGAAAATTGGCGGTTCGATTCCTGGCTCCTAAAGTCCACTTGTCGATGTGTTCTTGGGAAAGATACTTAACCCCAAATTGTTCCCATTGTTGCGCCAACGGTGTATGAATGTGTATGAATGGTTAGTTTCCTCCTGATGAACCTCCTGCCATCAGTGTATGAATGTGTGTGAATGGGTGAATGAGATGTAGTGTAAAAGAGCTTTGAGTCGTCATAACAGGAAAAGCACTATATAAGTACAGTCCATTTGCCATTATAGCCTATTAGCTGATTATCTGCAGGTATAGTAGCAGTACACTCCTGCTTTTTATGAACATACAATAAACAATTTCTAAAATAATCTGCAATGTTCCTGCGATTAAACAGTAGGGATATCCATAGTCTTATTAGTGGGAGTGGGACATACTGGGAGCTGTGGTGTTGTACAGTCTGATGGTTGATGGTATGAAAGAGCTCCCCAAGCAGATGTTTGATAGTGATGGTCTGAAGAGTTGTGGGGGAACGTTGTAGGTTTTTAACTACGTCACAACTTTGTCAGAATGTTTCTATATTGGACAGGCTTCCCTGAATAACTGCTCCAGTTTTGGCTTCATTTTAAATCCATTACTGGCGGCTAGTTTATCTGTCTAATCTTTATACACCATTTTATAGTTAGTTTATCGTCCTGTTTCCCAGAGGACTTTGCATATCTGCTTGCAACACATGCATCAATGCAGATGATTGCTGGAGAGTCAGTGAGAGAAAGAGAGAATTGTCTTATTAAATCTCATTTGAATACAGTCCAACTCATGCCTGAAGCTTTTGCTCACAGAGAAAGGTGCATGTCAGGATGCAGAAATCTCTCCAACACCTGAGGCCCAAAGCTAAAGTTCAGTCCTCGTCTCTAAATCCCATCTAAGGCCAAGTTTGCATATGTAACTTTAGTTTTAGCCCACTTACATAACATCAGTTTAGTCAAAAATAGCCTGTATGTTTAGCAGAGTGTTGAGCTGCTTCTGGGAACACGTTGAGGTGCATCTGGTGGGATCACGAGCGATGACCAGTGATACGATGGGATCAAACCATAAACCATAAAGGCATAAATGAAATGAACAGACAGATGCATGAGTGAAGGAGAGGCAGGGAGACAAAAGATGGCTGAAAGGAGGTTGTGCGTGGATAAAAGGAAGAAAGAGTTTGTAGAGATGGAGAATGACAAGAGTCAGAAGAGCTGCAGAGAGAGAGAGAGAGGGAGAGAGGATGTTACAGGAGGAGGAACAAGATTAAACTGTGTGAGGAGGAGTGAGGAAGGTTTTCTCTCTTTCTCTTTACAGAAATCTGTGTTTTCCATTCATTATTTATCAGTTTTAAAAGGCTTCTGTCCTGTTAGCTTATACAAGAGACCTTTAACATAGACTGTAGCCTCACATATGCCAGCACAGAGAGAGAAAGAGAGAATATATCATACATGAACATTAGATTCATTGCTCGTATGTGTCAGTAAACATCATGCATGGTCACACTGATAGCTGTGTCACTGTGAATCCTTAAACTATACAATATCAACTGTTCCCATCTGTTCAGATATTATCAATATAATATTAATCAAGTTATATAATCATTCACTATGGGAATGAACCAGGTGTCTTTATTTCACTATTATATTAAAAATACTAACCATGACACTGTTATAATAGATAACCCTGCAGTCGTACAGGTGTGCTCCTACAAATATCTAATATAGGATTAATTATGGATGATACATTCTCCTTTCTCAGGATGTTGAGTCAACAAAGTGTGCTGCTGTGTATTCGGCACTTTTAGCCCAAGACAAATTTTCCTTCGGGACAATAAAGTTAATCTTACCTTATCTTATCTGAGACCTTTAGTGATAGGAAACAGTAAAGTTAAAGGGAACTTCTACACATTTTACCCATTTAAAGTTTGTTTATAGGTTTCAGACTATTGTCCATGTGGGAAAAAACCCTTTTGTTGTTCCATGTGAAGCTGCACAAAGTCTGATAAACTGCCTCAAGTGATGTCACACAGACTATTAGTTTTGTCTAGTGACCCGACTAGAATAACACACATAAATCTGTATCGGTGCATAAATGGAGTCAAGTTGCACTGTGGGAAACGTAGGAGCCAAGGTTTTGTCATGGAAGATGAATGGATGGGATTAAAAGGATATTGATTTTGATCCCTGAATATGACAATATGACAGCGTGATGGGAGTCAATTAATCCCTCTAAACAGCACAGATTTAAATCACAGTCCAGCTATTACACATGGCGTTTATATCATAGACTGTATATAAGAAATGGACGTAACATCCATGACGTCACCCATTGGTTGGTGGACTGCTGCTCGGAGGCCAATAGTATCGGATCTGAGCAGCGCCATCTTGATAATTTCAGGTGCATGCTGGGAAAAATAAAAACAGGGATTCTACTTATATGGGCATCAGGAGGAGCATGAGGCGCCCTCCTGAACCTGTGAACCAATCAACCTGTCAATCACGACGTAGCCACGCCCTAATGCATACCCTGCTTTATCGTCACATATAAAATCAGGGAGGCCAAAATGTCCCAAATGAACATCATACTGCATTGAAGAAGGCTTTAAACTAGCGATTGAGACCATAAACACATTTTGAAAACGTTTACTGAGGTTAGAAATCAAGTGAGAAGTTGGTGAATTCTCCATTGACTTGTATAGAGACGGAAGTCCTTTTGACACCAAAACGGTCGCCCCCTGGTGGCCTTTTGATAGAATGCAGTTTTAAGTTACCTTCTAATGTGACCCAATGTATACAAAAATGGAAAAAAAAAGTTATCTTTTTATAGCTGATACACGTTTTTATATATACACATGTACAAATTTGACCGGAGTTTAGTAAAAAAAATCATCTTCCAACATGTTATGTTCGTAATATTCTATACATTGTTCTTCTGGACCATAAAATAGTGATTGTTAATGTCTTTTTTCCCCCATATTATTAATCAAACAGAAGACTAATATTAATATAAACCCTAACTCTCAGTCCTCCAATCTAATTTAATGGAGAACCTCCAAATGTCAGACTTGTTTCTTTCAAAATTGCATTTATGTTTAGATGGATATTTTTCAGTTATTTTATAAATATACAAATATGTATTAATTACTGACGGAGGGAATTGGTGTAGAGACTAATTATGAGTCAGAATATGAACAGTATATAAAGGGTTAATTGTGGATGTAGCTGCTGTAAACTTAGCAATTTCCTGTGAAGGTATCAATAAAGCATCTATCTATCTTAATATTGTATATTAGTGCTCTTGAGTGCATGTTAAATAAAAAGTGAGTAAAACAGCTAATTATTAACTTCAGGTTTGTTTTGACTCCTGAATCCTGCAGCTGAGTTTTATGAGCTTGATGACATCAGCAGGAGCATCACAGCTTTTATGATGAAATCCAAAACCCAAATTATATTCACGTATCTTAATTCAAGCTCACACAATTTTGAATTAAAATGCACAAAATATACTTTTTTTCTCTTTGTGGTTCCTCTGTATCCTCCTCATCAGACGCTGCTGATCTGACTATGACACTGTGACATCTAACTGTAACTCCTCAGTGATATAAAGAGCATGTTTGTCTTTTTTATGATGTTTTAGTAAAATATTAAACCTGATTAACACAGAGCGCTGCATGCAGTAGAAAGTTGGCCTCATGATCTCTGCAGCGCTGATTAAAACCCGACATGATGAAGTGTGAAAACAGCAGCTGTGTTGATAAAAAAGGAGGATTTATATTTTAAGATCTGAGCTTTATTTCTGAGTGTTTTTCCTTTTTAGGAGTTTAATTTTTTACCTGATGAACTTTCGATCTGTCTCATTGTGTTTTTTCTTATCTGTGTCTGTGTGTGATATCGAAACAGCTGTTTCATAGTTTAATCAGCTGTGTGAAAGGTCACAGTAGGATTTATGGCTCTGTGTGTGTGTGTGTGTGTGTGTGTGTGTGTGTGTCTGTTGTGTTTGTGTGTGTGTGTGTGTCTGTTGTGTGTGTGTGTGTGTGTGTGTGTGTCTGTTGTGTGTGTGTGTGTGTGCGCGTGTGTGCCTGTGTGTGTGCGCGCGCGTGTGTGTGCGTGTGTCTGTTGTGTGTGTGTGTGTGTGCGTGTGTGTGTGTCTGTTGTGTATGTGTGTGTGTCTGTTGTGTGTGTGTGAGTGTGTGTGTCTGTTGTGTGTGTGTGTGTGTGCTTGTTTCTGTTGTGTGTGTGTGTGCATGTGTGTGGGTGTGTGTCTGTTGTGTGTGTTTGTGTGTGTGTGTCTGTTGTGTTTGTGTGTGTGTGTGTCTGTTGTGTGTGTGTATGTGTGTCTGTTCTGTGTGTGTGCGTGTATGTGTGTGTGTGTGTCTGTTGTGTGTGTGTGTTTGTGTGTGTTTGTGTGTGTGTGTGTCTGTTGTGTGTGTGTGTTTGTGTGTGTGTCGTGTGTGTGTGTGCGTGCGTGCGTGTGTGTGCGTGTGTGTGTGCCTGTTGTGTGTCCGTGTGTGTGTCTGTTGTGCGTGTGTGTGTGTGTGTGTGCGTGTGTGTGTGTGTGTGCGTGTGTGTGTGTGTCTGTTGTGTCTGTGTGTGTGTGTATGTGTGTGTCTGTTGTGTCTGTGTGTGTGTGTCTCTGTGTGTGCGTGTGTGTCTCTGTGTGTGTGTGTGTGTCTCTGTGTGTGCGTGTGTGTCTCTGTGTGTGTGTGTGTGTGTGTGTGTGTGTGTGTGTGTGTGTGTGTGTGTGTGTGTGTGTGTGTGAGTGTGTGTGTGTTTCCACAGTAACGAAGCTCTCTGACGTGTTCATACACCAACTTCACTGTTTGTTTGTTTTTTTAAAGATAAAACTTTATTGATTCTCATCTGAGGGGAATTCATGTATGATAATAACCAGGGTTGAGGTTTTGTTTTGGATTCGGTTCAACTTTGATAAAACTTGAAAGGATCAGCTGTGACTTCATGAATGTTGATGCTGTAAGAAATGAACCGAAGCCAAAAAAAGTCAAAATGAAACTTGGCTGTCGGCTGATGTTTGTTCTCAGTCAAAGATGATTTATTGAAGCAAGGAAACCACAATGTGCGACAGTTATAAGGCTGTTATCTCACAACTTTAACCCTATAATGCCAAATGAATCATATTTTATACATAAGTTTTAAAGAGCTGTCATGCAGTGCACAGATAACTATTTCCTAGTTTATTTTATTATATTAATTCCTGTTTAAAATGCTAGTATCAAATGAGATGCAGCAGGTATAGAAGCTCATTTATTTGTACATCGGTCATTTCATGCATTATGTATCATCATCATACATAAAAGGTTTAGTACGTGGTAATATGAGCTTTATGCAGAACCTATAAGAGCTTTAAACAACATAGTATTCACATGCAAAAACTTCCAGATGTGTCAAATATGATATAAAAAAATAAATACAGTATTTAAATAACATTTCACTTCAAGCTCTGAGAAATACTGATTTATAGTTTGTTTTTAAAAATATTGCGTGACATTTTGTTGACCGAACAATTATAGATAATGATAATAATAATAAGTAGTAATAATAATAAAATGTTAACTCCTTCTCTAGATAAGAAACCTCCCAAATGAGCATATGTGACCTCAGTTTCCCCTTTTCTGATTGTGTGTTTGAGCCTTTGTTCTCGGATGTAGGACAGTGTGTGTGTGTGTGTGTGTGTGTGTGTGTGTGTGTGTGTGTGTGTGTGTGTGTGTGTGTGTGTGTGTGTGTGTGTGTGTGTGTGTGTGTGTGTGTGTGTGTGTGTGTGTGTGTGTGTGTGTGTGTGTGTGTGTGTGTGTGTGTGTGTGTGTGTCTACAGCCTGAAAAACACTATATCATCCTCATATAAAAGCAGCAGCAGCAGCAGTTTGTCCTCCAGCTTATTGATTTCCAGCTCTTCTTTCCTGCAGATCAGATAATTAACTTATAATATACAAACTGCTGTGTAGTTTGTATACTTGTGAGGACCTCGTTCATATAATATCTCTGTCATTGCTCCTAATGATCACAAATGTCATCAGAGTTGTGTTTTCCTGGTTTTAAATGCTGCTTTACAGTAAAATATATAATTGTCTGAACTTACCAAACTGTTCTAGCTTATCTATTATTTACCTTTTACCCACTTTTCATTGTTTCATTGTTTAATTTTTTTGTGAAAGCATCGACATTCATCTCTATAATATTGTTGTAATATCAATATCAAGGTATTTGGTCTAAAATATCGTGATATTTGATTTTGTCCACATCGCCCAGCTCTAGTATCAGTGTTATGTGTATATATCATAGACTGTATATATAATGGATGTAACATCCGTGACGTCACCCATTGGTTTGTGGACTGCTGCTCGGAGGCCAATAGTTTCGGATCTGAGCAGCGCCATCTTGAAAATTTCAGGTGCATGCTGGGAAAAATAAAAACACGGATTGTACTTATATGGGCATCAGGAGGAGCATGAGGCGCCCTCCTGAACCTGTGAACCAATCAACCTGTCAATCACCACGTAGCCACGCCCTAATGCATACCCTGCTTTATCGTCACATATAAAATCAGGGAGGCCAAAATGTCCCAAATGAACATCATACTGCATTGAAGAAGGCTTTAAACTAGCGATTGAGACCATAAACACATTTTGAAAACGTTTACTGAGGTTAGAAATCAAGTGAGAAGTTGGTGAATTCTCCATTGACTTGTATAGAGACGGAAGTCCTTTTCACACCAAAACGGTCGCCCCCTGGTGGCCTTTTGATAGAATGCAGTTTTAAGTTACTTCCGCGTTGGCATCATTTCAGAGGACCAGAACTCCCCGCCTGATTTATATATGTGTAAACTAATAAAATGTAATGTAAATCTAAAAATCTCTCTCTCTCTTTCTTTCTCTCTCCAGTTCACTCCCATGAAGCTCGTCCACTGACGTTAGAAACCTGCACTTCTCTCTCTCCATCTCTCCATCTCTCTTTCTCTCACTCTCTCTCTCTCTCTCTCACCATGAGCGTCTTAGCTCTCTCGCCCGTGGCTCCCGAGCCTCTCTCTCCGATGGTCACCTCCGTCACTCCGACCCTTGACCTCGACGCCTCCCCCTCCCCCTCCGCCACAGCCGCCACCAACCCCACCCCTACTCTCACCCTGGACCAGGAGCATCAGTCACATGACGCAGAGTCCTTGCCGGGTCCCCTGCTGGGGCGAGACCCTTCCTACAGGTAACCAATCAGCTGTTACCTTCGTGTTTGACCCCGTCTGTTTTGACTGTTCCTTCTTTCCTCCCTCCCTTCTTTCCTTCCTCCATCCCCCTTTCTTCCTTTCCTCCCTTCTTCCCTCCTTCCTTTCCTTCCTTCCTTTCTTCCTTCCTTCCTTCCTTCCTTCTGTCCTTCCTTCTTTCCTCCCTCCCTCCTTCTTTCCTCCCTCCCTCCTTCTTTCCATCCCTCCTTCCTCCCTTCCTTCCTTCCTTCCTTCTTCCCTCCTTTCCTTCCTTCCTGCCTCCCTCTCTTCCATCCTTCCTTCCTCCTTTCCTTCCTTCTTCCTCCCTTCCATCCTTCCTCCCTCCTTTCCTTCCTTCTTCCTCCCTTCCATCCTTCCTCCCTCCTTTCCTTCCTTCCTCCGTCCCTTCCTCCCTTCCTTCCTTGACTCGAGGACAACAGGAGGGTTAATTTGTTCCTATAGTCTAAACGAGGGCTTCGTCTTCATGAGCTGATAAGTTGATGCTTCTCTTCAGAGCTGCAGCTAATGATTGTTTTAATTATTAATCAATCTGCTGATTTATTGCTTAATAAGTCAGTTAATCGTTTGCGCTTTGTAAAAAATAGTGAAAAAATGGCATTAACAGTTCCTCAGAGACCTTGGTAATAGTCTAAAAATGTTAAAATATTCAATATCCTGTCATATATGAAGAGGAGAAGCAGCAAATCTTCACACTTCAGAAGCTGGAAACATAACATTTCTATCTATATGGAGAAACCTTTTACAGTGCTGCATATGATAATTCATACTAAGAAAGTAAAAGTGAAGTGATTCATTACAAAATGATTAGTTAAAGCATTTAAAAAGGCACCTGGATTATTTCCATTTTTTAAAAAAAGAACAGTCATATATTTCCTAATTGAAGTTTTCGGGGCTGAGTGTATCGTCACACCCCTACATATAATATATAATAATGATTTCAGGGTGCCTTAACCCTCCTGTTGTCCTTGTGTCAAGGAAGGAAGGGAGGAAGAAGAAATGAGGGAGGGAGGGAGGAAGGAAGGAAGGAAAGAAGGAAAGGAGGGAGGAGGGAAGAAAGAGAGAAGGAGGAAGGGAGGGAGAAAGGAAAAGAGGAAGGAAAGAAGGACAGAGGAAATAAGGAAGGGAGGGGGGAAGAAGGAAGGAAGGAAGAAAGAAGGGAAGGAAATAAGGAGGGAGGGAGGAAGGAAGGACAGAAGAAAGGGAGATGGAGGAAAGAAGGAAAGAAGGAAAGGAGGGAGGAGGGAAGAAAGAGAGAAGGAGGAAGGGAGGGAGAAAGGAAAAGAGGAAGGAAAGAAGGACAGAGGAAATAAGGAAGGGAGGGGGGAAGAAAGAAGGAAGGAAGAAAGAAGGGAAGGAAATAAGGAGGGAGGGAGGAAGGAAGGACAGAAGAAAGGGGGATGGACGAAGGAAGGAAAGAAGGAAAGAAAGAGAGAAGGAGGGAGGGAGGAAGGACAGACAGAAGGAAGGAAGGAAAGAAGGAACAGTCAAAACAGACGGGGTCAATTTGACCCGGGAGGACGACACGAAGGTTAATTAAACTAAATCTCTAAAACAGTGAGGTGTGTGTGTGTGTGTGTGTGTGTGTGTGTGTGTGTACAGTTTGTCGTGTTTTATACTTATAATAAAGTCTTTACATCCCTCTCATGTTCCGTTTCAGGTCAAACAAACCTCCGCCTCTTCACACCGGAGCCGACTGGAAGGTCGTCCTCCACCTGCCGGAGATCGAGACGTGGCTGCGAGCGACCAGCGACCGAGTCACACAGCTCACACACTCGGTGGGACAAGACAGCGACAACAGACACGTGGACGTCCACCTGGTGCAGCTCAAGGTAAACACAGAGTGGATGTTATTATATGAAGAGCTTGTGTGTGATGTCCTCGTCATGTTACATCCGGTTGCTCCTGCTCGTTACTCTGGTTTGAGCTTGTAGGGAACAGTCGACCCACAGTGCATGAAGGACACGTCAATGTCTGTTCATGTCAAAAGAAAGAGGAAATAGCAAAAGGAAAGGCCATTAAATGTGTGAATCCATCCACTGTCTAATGTTAGGAGTTGCTTCTTTAAGGTAAACATTTGTATTCTCTCTGTTAGAGAGCATTAAACTGCTGCAGAAGAAGAGGATGTAACGAGATGATTTCATTTAACCCTCCTGTTGTCCTCGAGTCAAGGAAGGAAGGGAGGAAGAAGGAAGGAAAGGAGGAAGAAGGAAGGGAGGAAGTAAGGAAAGAAGGAAGGAAAGGAGGGAAGAAGGAAGGAAAGGAGGAAGGAAGGAAAGAAAAGAGGAAGAAGGAACGGTGGAAAGGAGGGAGGGAGGAAGGAAAGAAGGAAGGAAAGAAGGAAGGAAAGGAGGGAGGAAGGAAGACGGAAGGAAGAAGGAGGGAAGAAGGAAGAAGGAAGGAAAGGAGGGAGGAAGGAATATGGGAGGGAGGAAGGGAGGAAGAAGGAAGGAAAGGAGGGGGAAGGAAGACGGAAGGAAAGGAGCGAGGAAGGAAGGGAGGAAGGAAGACGGAAGGAAAGGAGGAAGGAAGGAAGAAGGAAGGAAAGGAGGGAGGAAGAAGGAAAGAAATGAAGAAGGAAGGAAAGGAGGGAATAAGGAAGAAGGAAGGAAAGGAGGGAGGAAGTAAGGAAAGATAGTTTTCATAGTGAGGGTGGAAAGCAACATTTTAAATGAAGTAGACTCCTCACAGTTTACCTTTAACTCCTGAAAACTGGCATCATACTCTGCATATTCATCCAGTGGGCCGGATTAGACTCCTTGGCCGGCCGGTTCAGGCTCATGGGCCTTATGTTTGACACCCCTGGTCTTTACCTCAGCAGGTCCAGTCCTCTACAGCAGCTTCTCTTTGAGCGTTTAGTGGATTTTAAAACACTAAAAGAGATAAAAACCTGCTGCCTCTTCTCTCCTCCTGCTGCATCACTCTGCATCTTTTCTCCAAACACAGTAAACAGCTGCTCTCATCCACCCAAACATGTGTTTATTATATTTATTGTTGCTGCCTGTCGAACATCAGTCGATTCAACTGTCTGACCTCGAGGCTGTAAATCTCCCATGATGCCGTTCTCCTCCTCCTCTCCGCAGCAG
>NC_084988.1:1165645-1182923 GCF_963691925.1 Scomber scombrus | reverse complement strand
TCCTTCCTTCCTTGACTCGAGGACAACAGGAGGGTTAAATAGAGAAAGAAAATAAGTTCTCAACATAATTCCTCGTGCTCTGAACTTAAGTGCTGCAGTCGTATCATAGGTGACACTTCTAAAATAAATATAAATAAATGTTTATTAAAAATAAATAAAATAAAAACAGGAAGCCGCCTCTCACGCTTGGCTGAGTTCAGATCTTTAAAAAATGCATCGAGCTCCTCAGGAATCAAATTACCTGGAGCTCATTCAAAAAGGCTTCTCATAATCATCGCCGTGCACTGTGTTCTTCAAAACAAGCAAATTAGATGTGGCGGTTATTTACGCGGCGGGGGGGCGGGAGGGGAATTAAGATTTTGGGGGGTAAATTACAGGTAATTAAAGGTCCATTCAGCGTAATTCTCCGTTATTAAATGTAATTTGATGGCGAGCGTCTAGGACTGAAAGTAATGTGGGACGTGATGGAGAGATGACGTTTAGTTGTTCTATACCTCTCTCTCTCTCTATCTCTCTCTCTTTAAATTCACCTCCTCCTCCTCCTCTTCCTCCTCCTCCTCCTCTTCCTCCTGTCTGGGCTTCCCGCTCCGTTCAAGGACGCCATTCCAGTTATTTTCAATATCAAAAAGACGGGACATGAATCAAAACTAAGGCGTAAAAAACAGCTGCTGCAGTTTTCTTCAACCTCTGCAGGCTGATACAGAGAAACAGAGGATGGAGGGAAGAGAGGAGATAATAGAAGAAAAGGAAGAATATAGATAGGAAATATGAAAGAAAGAGAAAGTTTGGGAGAGGAGAAAGAGAAAGAAAAGAGGGAGATTTGTTTTACTTGTTTTAACTGAGAAAATAAGAGAAAGAGCGAGGGATGAGGAGGAAGTGAGGTCAAAAAACAGGAAGAAAAAGGAGGGATGATGGTTACTGGGAGGAAACTAAGGAGGAAGAAAGAGAGAGGGGGAGGCTGGGAAGGAAAGTGAGCAAAGGAACTGAGGAAAGGAAGAAGAGAAGGACACGATGGAGAGAGGGATATAAAAAGATACAGAAAGAAAGAAGAAGGAAGGAAGGAAGGAAAGAAAGAACAAAGAAAAGAAAGAAAAGAGAGACAGTAAGAATGAAATAAATAAAAAGGAAAGAAAAAAAATGAGAGAAAGAAAGAAAGAAAGAAAGAAAGAAAGAAAGAAAGAAGAAAGAGAAAAGAAGAGTAAACAAAAGAAAGACAGTAAGGATGAAAGAAAGAAAGAAAGAAACAAACAAAGAAAGTAAGATTGAAAGAAAGAAAAGAAAGACAAAGAATGAGAGAAAAAGAAAGAAAGAAAGAAAGAAAGAAAGAAAGAAAGAAAGAAAGAAAGAAAGAAAGAAAGAAAGAAAGAAAGAAAGAGAGAAAGGAGTGCAGCCTCCTTCGTTCTGACAGAGGAATGTTTTACGGCTGTTGGCATCTGCCACCATCGTCCCCGAGGGTCTTCTTCACTGGATTATTATGGTTACCACGGCGACGACTACTCACACACACACACACACACACACACACACACACACACACACACACACACACACACCAGCTCCAAGGGGAATTTAAAGAATAAAATAAAGTTAAAAAAGAAGAGAGGGGCCCGTTGGCGGCTCCTCAGCTGGGAGCAGATTCAGGTCTTTTTTTTTTTTACGGCCTCGTTAGTCGGCATGGAAACCGGATCCGACCAATCAGATCGCTCGGTTGGGTTCAGCAGCTGCTCTAACGACACCTGAGCTCACCTGTAAAGATCCTCTCGGGGGGGAGATTCATTTTATATTTAACACTTTATTTATTTTGTTATGTAGCTAAAATACATTATTGAGTTTTTTTGAGTAATTGTTTGTAAGAAGGAGAAATATTATTTAACTAAAGTAAATAAAAACCACAAATACTTTAACCCTCCTGTTGTCCTCGAGTCAAGGAAGGAAGGGAGGAAGAAGGAAGGAAGGAAGGAAGGGAGGAAGGAAGGATGAAAGGGAGGAAGAAGGAAGGAAGGAAAGGAGGGAGGAAGGAAGGATGGAAAGGAAGAAGGAAGGACAGGAGGAAGGAAGGAAAGGTGGGAGGAAGGAAAGGAGGAAGGAAGGAAGGAAGGAAAGGAGGGGGGAGGAAGGAAGGAAGGGAAGGAGGAAGGAAGGAAAGGAGGGAGGAAGGAAGGATGGAAAGGAGGAAGAAGGAAGGAAGGGAAGAAGAAGGAAGGAAAGGAGGGAGGAAGGAAGGATGGAAAGGAAGAAGGAAGGAAAGGAGGAAGGAAGGAAAGGTGGGAGGAAGGAAAGGAGGAAGGAAGGAAAGGAGGGAGGAAGGAAGGATGGAAAGGAGGAAGAAGGAAGGAAAGGAGGAAGGGAGGAAAGGAGGAAGGGAGGAAAGGAGGGAGGAAGGAAGGATGGAAAGGAGGAAGAAGGAAGGAAAGGAGGAAGGGAGGAAAGGAGGGAGGAAGGAAAGAAGGACAGAGGAAAGAAGAAAGGGAGGAAGGGAGGGAGGAGGAAAGGAGGAAGGGAAGGAAGGAAGGAAAGAAGGAGGGAGGGAGGAAGGACAGACAGAAGGAAGGAAGGAAGGGAGGAAAGAAGGAACAGTCAAAACAGACGGGGTCAATTTGACCCGGGAGGACGACACGAAGGTTAAAAACATGTGATGTGAGAAAGTTTATATTTAACTAACTTTATATTTAACTAACTTTATATTTAACTAACTTTATATTTAACTAACTTTATTTTTAACTAAAAGCCAATTAGCACAACGCAGAGCTGCAGCAGAGGATTACTCTTCATTATCGATCTCATCTAATCTACATTTATTTCTCTTTAATTCATTATTCAGACTATTAAAAGTTAGAAAAATGGTAAAAACTGAGGTACGGTGAAGCTGAGGTCACAGGCCTGAGATATAAATTAATTAATAAATAGTTAAAATAGTAAAATGGTGGTTAAGGTATCTATAATTATGACCAAATAGTACATAAATTAAACTATCAGGTAATAAATAAACTATAAATAATGACAGTTGAAGACGTTACCATGTTGTTAAAGTTGAGATTAACGGGAAAAGTAACTAATAACTTTAAAGTATAAAGTAAAGTATAATTCAGTACAAAGCATAACGATGTAAAGTGAAGCACATTCCTGCACATGCTCTGTCCTTCCATCTGTCCTTCCTCCCTTTGTTCCTTCCTTCATTCTGTCCATCCATCCATCCTTTCTTTCTTCCCTCCCTCCTTCCTTGCATCTTTCCTTCCCCCGTCTTCTTTTTCCTTCCTTCCTTCCTTCCTTTCATCTTTCCCCCTTTTTTCCCTCCTTCCTTGCATCTTTCCTTCCTCCCTGTCTTCTTTTTCCTTCCTTCCTTTCATCTTTCCCCCTTTTTTCCCTCCTTCCTTCCATCTGTCCTTCCTTCCTTCCTTCATTCTGTCCACCCACCCATCCTTTCTTTCTTCCCTCCCTCCTTCCTTCCATCTTTTCTTCCTCCCTGTCTTCTTTTTGTTCCTTCCTTCCTTTCATCTTTCCCTCTTTTCTTCCCTCCATCATTCCATCTGTCCTTCTATCCTTCCTTCCTTCCTTCATTCTGTCCACCCACCCACCCATCATTTCTTTCTTTCTTCCCTTCCTCCCTTTCTTCCATCTTTCCTTCCTGTGTTCTTTTCCTTCTTTCCTTCCTTCCTTCCTTCCTTCCTTCCTTCCTTCCTTCCATCTTTTCTTCCTCCCTGTCTTCTTTTTGTTCCTTCCTTCCTTTCATCTTTCCCTCTTTTCTTCCCTCCATCATTCCATCTGTCCTTCTATCCTTCCTTCCTTTCTTCCTTCCTTCATTCTGTCCACCCACCCACCCATCATTTCTTTCTTTCTTCCTTTCCTCCCTTTCTTCCATCTTTCCTTCCTGAGTTCTTTTCCTTCTTTCCTTCCTTCCTTCCTTCCTTCCTTCCTTCCTTCCTTCCATCTTTTTTCCTCCCTGTCTTCTTTTTGTTCCTTCCTTCCTTCCCTCTTTTCTTCCCTCCATCATTCCATCTGTCCTTCTATCCTTCCTTTCTTCCTTCCTTCATTCTGTCCACCCACCCACCCATCATTTCTTTCTTTCTTCCCTTCCTCCCTTTCTTCCATCTTTCCTTCCTGTGTTCTTTTCCTTCTTTCCTTCCTTCCTTCCATCTTTTCTTCCTCCCTGTCTTCTTTTTGTTCTTTCCTTCCTTTCATCTTTCCCTCTTTTCTTCCCTCCATCATTCCATCTGTCCTTCTATCCTTCCTTCCTTTCTTCCTTCCTTCATTCTGTCCACCCACCCACCCATCATTTCTTTCTTTCTTCCCTTCCTCCCTTTCTTCCATCTTTCCTTCCTGTGTTCTTTTCCTTCTTTCCTTCCTTCCTTCCTTCCTTCCTTCCTTCCCTCCTTTCTTCCAACTATCGTTCCTCCCTTCCTTCCGTCCTTCCATCTGCCTTACTCTCTTTCTTACATCTTTCCTGCCCGTCTTCTTTTCTGTTCCTTCCTTCTGTCCTTCCATCTGTCCTTAATCACTTCCTTCCTTCTGTCCTTCTATCCTTCCTTCCTGTCTTCTTTTCATTCCTTCATTCCTTCGTTACTTGCTATTTAGTCTTTGTTTCCGTTTCTAAACAAACTAAAATGACCAAACTCTTGTTTCTGGACAACAAAAGAAGAAGAAGAAGAAGAAGAAGAAGAAGAAGAAGAAGAAGAAGAAGAAGAAGAAGAAGAAGAAGAAGAAGAAGAAGAAGAAGAAGAAGAAGAAGAAGAAGAAGAAGAAGAAGAAGAAGAAGAAGAAGAAGAAGAAGAAGAAGAAGAAGAAGAAGAAGAAGAAGAAGAAGAAGAAGAAGAAGAAGAAGAAGAAGAAGAAGAAGAAGAAGAAGAAGAAGAAGAACATCTATCAGACTTTGATACAAACACAATAATTATAAATACATCAGTTCATCGTTGGTTTGGGTCCAAACATCAGAGTCTCATCCTTTAAAAGTGGAGACAAGCTTTAAACCCGATTACACACACAATCACATACATACTGAACGTCTTTCTACTCGTCAATACAGTCGATTATTGATTTGTCACAGCTGATGACATCATGAGCTGAGAGTGATTATTGTATCTGGATGATCTGAGTGTTTCAGACTCCACCAGGAGCATTATGTGATATTTAATATTTAATACGCTCACCTAATCATGCTCTAAGCTGCTGCTGCTGCTGAGTGTGTGTGTGTGTGTGTGTGTGTGTGTGTGTGTGTGTGTGTGTGTGTGTGTGTGTGTGTGTGTGTGTGTGTGTGTGTGTGTGTGTGTGTGTGTGTGTGTGTGTGTGTGTGTGTGTGTGTGTCAGTCTGCATTTTTCTGAGATATGTCTGCAGGTCATTTAATGATTTTACATACAAGTGATTTATCATAATATTTCCAAGACAATCTTCTATTCTTCTTTTGCCTTTCGTCTCTCTCTCTCTCTCTCTCTCTCTCTCTCTCTCTCTCTCACACACACACACACACACACACACACGCACACACACACACACTTTTTCCCCAGTCTCTCTCTCTTTCTCTCTGCAGTAGCATCATCTAACTCCTCGGTCAAAGCGGAATAATTGTCAATGAATATTTAACAAGGTTTCAGATGGAGGGATAGACATCATCCTCTCTCTCTCTCTCTCTCTCACACTCACACACACACACACATACACACATACACACACACACACACACACACTCTGGGTTCTCTGTGATCCAGGCAGAGGTTAGCGATACGGCGTGGTCAGTGGTGCGTACAGCAGCCAGTGGATTAGCGACGGAGAGATGATGAAGTGCAGAATAAATACTAAATAAACACCCGTCTGCTTTTCGCTCCGCATACAGTAACGGCCGCTGCTGACGGACATTTTGTGTCCTTCCTGACCCCCCCCTCCACATCCCACCTCCACCCCTTCCTCCTCCTCCTCGGACTCAGACTGGCCTCGTTTTACTGGGAGGAGGTCATGAAATCGTAATTAACCACCAGCGGCATTTTTAATTTTTAGTCCGGTGCAGATCTGCTGGAGAGTGTTAAAAAAATAAAATATATATATATAGTAAAATATTCAGAGCGGCTGGTCTGAGTGGCCAGAGACTTGGTTGCAGGTTCGACCCCGCCGACAGCTGTTTGCAGATGCATTGTGGGTCCTGCTGTAGCGCCTTTGAGCAAGAAAAACATTAATAAAGAAGCAAAAAGCTCCAGAAATGTAGAAAATGTAGAAAGAGCCTCAACAAGACTGAAAGTTAAAGCTCTATTATCCACTTTAGTGCAGAAAACTCCAACATACACTGTAATTAAAGGGGATTAATTAAGCTTTTTGTCATTTTATGTTATTTATATACTGTTAAAATGTTTGATATCAAAGTTAAACTAAACCTGAGGTGAATGTAATGATGCCTGCAAGACTAAACTCAGGGCTTTAACCTCCTCTCCACGCTTCATTTCCAAGGTTTTTTTCTACCTCGGCAACAAGATGACATCACAACATGCCCATAAATGGTCGTCTTAAAGAGACAGGAGCTAAAACAGCCTGTTAATAGACAGAGGCTGAACTGAGCGGCTGCATAAAGGACCAGTAGAAGATAAATAAGGAGTTTTTAACTGGAAAGCATGTAAATATATTCCAGTAGAGACAGAATATTAATATAGAGCTGGAGATGTGCATGATAAGTCTACTTTAAGCAAATTACATCATACTACACTGTAAAAAACACTATAACAAAGCACAAAAATTTACAAATGTTGCTTTTTTGTGTCCATATTTTAAATTAAAGCTATTGGACATTATATTAACTTGAACATTTTTGGACATATATGGTTGTTTGTTATTATTTCCCCCCAGTGTTTACCACACCTGCCCTTTAACTATAAGTGACTGTAATAAAAATGAGTTAAAATGATAAATAAATTATCAAAATAGTTTGCTATTAATCTACCAATAATTGCAACTCAATACTTGTACACAAATATATGAATGCAGGTGTTTTGGTACAACTTTGAAAAAGTTTTTATTATTACTTTGGCTTGAGAAAAATGTGATTATTTCTTTGTATTTTGTATTATTTTTAATTTAAATTTATTTTAATTTAAAAGCAGATTTATTTATTTCTGTCATTATTTTTGGAGAAAAATAAACCCCCAAAAAAATCCTCTCTGGCTCTTTTAAATCTAATGTTTCATATCATGATATCAACTTTAGACTTCAGTAAACTTTAATACACAAAGATTCACTTAAAAACAACTTCCTGGATTTTCTCCTTCTCTCTCTCTCCATCTTTCTCTCTCTTTCTCCTCAAATTAACCCCGTCTGTTTTGACTGTTCCTTCCTTCCTTCCTTCCTTCCTTCCTTCCTTCCTTCCTTCCTTCCTTCCTTCCTTCCTTCCGTCTGTCCTTCTTCCCTCCCTCCTTCTCTCTTTTTTTCCTTCCTCTCTCTGTCCTCCCTTACTTCTGTCCTTAATTCCTCCCTCCTTCCTTCCTTCCCCCTCTCCCTCTCTCTCTCTCTCCCCCCTCCCTATCTCTCTCCTTCTCTCCCCCTCTCTCTCTCCATCTCTCTCCCTCTCTCTCTCTCTCTCTCTCTCTCTCTCTCCCTCTCTCTCCCTCTCTCTCTCTTTGTCTCTCTCTCCTTCTCTCTCCCTCTCTCCTTCTCTCCCTCTCTCTCTCTCCCTCTCCCCCCCCCCTCTCTCTCCTCGCCCCCCCCCCCTCTCTCCCCCCCCCCCCCCTCTCTCTCTCATTCTAATCAGCAGCCCTTACAGCCAATCTGCTGGCCATAAAGCTGTCTGCAGCCTGATGATGTAGAGCTCACAGAATTACCTTATCTGCCTCTGATTTACTGTGCCTCACAGGTAGAGAGACCAAAACAGCCTCCACACCTCCGCCACATCCATCCCTCCATCCGTCCACCTCATACATCCTTCTGCACCCCCTCCTTTTTTTCTTCCCTCTGCTCCTCAACCTCGCTTTTATCACTCTTCTATCAAATCCTCCTTCCCTCTCATCTTTTGTTCTTACTGTATGTCTTGTTTTATATTTCCCTCCATCTCTCTCTCCCTCCTTCGTCATCCCTCTTTTCCCGCCATTAAACTTCATTTTTCTGTTGTTTTCGTCCACTCTGATATGTCATCCCTCTCTTTCCTGCTCTCTTTCTTTCACCCGTGTCGCTCTATCCATCTTCACGTCATGCTTTTTTCACTCCTCATCTCAATCACTCTATCCGTTGTTTCCATCTTTCTTCTCACTGATTTTTCTTCACCCCTTTCACTCTGTGTTCATCGTTTTATATCCTTCCCTCCATCTCTCTTCTTTCTAACCATCCTCCCTTCTTTTCTTCTCTTTTATATCATCCTCTCAGTCTTCCTTCCATCAATGCATCCTCTCCTCTCCTCTCTCTCTGTTTCTTGTGTGCATCCTTCTATCCTTTCTCTCCATCTCCTCTCATCTTTCGATTCTCTTCTTTCTCCTCTAAATTGTTCTATCGCTCTTTTTTTCCTTTCACATCATCCCTTCTTCAATCTGTGGACATCTTTATGCACCTCCTTTCATTTTGCCTCATCATCCTTATGTCACTCTTTCTCCTCAGGTTTGCTTCTTCTATCCTTTCTTCCTTCCTCGTCTCTATTTGTTTACACTACTCCTTCACTTCTTCCCCCTTTCTCCTCCTCTCCCTCCATCTGTTCATCTATGTTCCCCCGTTCATCTATGTTCCCCCTCTTTCCTCTTTCCTCCTCCTCCTCCTCTCTTTCCCTCTCTTCTTGTTGACCTTCCAGTGGAGATGAAATAAAAATCTGCCCCCTGGTCGTCTAACTCGCCGACGAAAAGAGGGGGAAGAAGCAGAGATGGTAGTGGAATAAGTCGTTTTTTCCAGGTAGGAGTCAGCTGTGACTAAAAGGAATAAAATGCATAAACACACACACACACACACCACACACACACACACACACACACACACACACACACACACACACACACACACACACACACACACACGCAGCATCTGATGCTCTGGTAGTAATTACAGTCTACAGTGGTCCTCGTTGCCTTTTATTTAAGAACAAGATGGAGAATGTTTGATCAGAAACTGCAAGAAAGAAAGAAAGAGAGAGGGCATGTGTGTGTTTATGTGTGTGTGTGTGTGTGTGTGTGTGTGTGTGTGTGTGTGTGTGTGTGTGTGTGTGTGTGTGTGTGTGTGCGTCTTGATGTATGAATACAAATGAGTGAAATGATATCAAAATGTGGTTTTGATTGTGTGGCTTTTGAGAGCAGAGAGGGGGGGGAGGGAGGATGTAATTAAGTCACCAGGAGGACAGTCTGTATGTGTGTGTGTGTGTGTGTGTGTGTGTGTGTGTGTTTGTGTGTGTGCATGTGTGTGCATGTGACACGGAGAGAGAGTGAGGACGAGAATGTGTGTGTTTGTGAGTGTTTTTATGTGTTTATTCTTTGTGTTCTTGCAAAGATGCATTCATTTGTATTCATGGTTGAGTCCATATGTCCATGCTTGTGTGTGTGTGTGTGTGTGTGTGTGTGTGTGTGTTTGTGTGTGTGTGTGTGTGTGTGTGTGTGTGTGTGTGTGTGTGTGTGTGTGCATGTGTGTGTTTTGTTCTTAATGAAAAATAAACAGCGTCTTCTGTTTCAGGAATCAGCTGGACTACAGACAGAGGAGGAAACACACTGAGCATGTGAGACAGCAGCTTTTCCAAATATCTAATTTTCTTCTCTGCAGATGGAATCATCTTCCTCCTTCATCCTCATCTTCCTCCTTCATCCTCATCTTCCTCCTTCATCCTCAGAGCTCTTCACTTCCTGGTGCCTTCTATTCTGAAATTAAAACCCTCTCAATCTCTCCTCTTTAACCCGTCTGGCGTACTTTCTCACTTACTCTCAAAATTCCTAAATGTCTTAAAATTAGTAAGAACTCGAAAAAGGTTTCATCTTCTTTTGGTTTTGTTAACCTTCATGTCGTCTTCCCGGGTCAAAGTGACCCCGTCTGTTTTGACTGTTTCTTCTTTTCTCCCCTTCCTTCCTTCCGTCTGTCCTTCCTCCTTTCCTTCCTTCCTTCTTCATCCCTTCCTTCCTACTTTCACTCCTTCTTTCCTCCCTTACTTCTTTCTTTTCCTCCCTTCCTTCCTCCCTTCCTTCTTTCTTTCCTTCCTTCTTCCTTCCTTCCTCCTTTTCCTCCTCCTTTTACAATCAGAGCTGCAACTAATGATTCAATTAGAGAGGGAAGAAATGGAGTAAGGATAGATGGAAGGACAGAAGGAAGAAAGGTAGGAAGAGAAGATGGAAGAAGGATGAGAGGAAGGAAGGAAGGAAGGAAGGAAGGAAGGAAGGAAGGAAGCAAGCAAGGAAGGAAGGAACAAACGAAAAGAAGACAGGAAGGAAAGATGGAAGGAAGGAGGGAGGGAAGAAAGAAAGGATGGAGGGACAGAACGAAGGAAGGAAGGAAGGAAGGACAGAAGAAAGAAAAGAGGGGAGGGGGGAAGGAAAGATGAAAGAAAGGATGGAAGAAAAGAGGGAATGGCCCACGGGCCTCATGTTTGACCCCCCTGCTGTAGAGAAAGAGAAACACTGAAACTGAAACTACAGCTGAACATCACACACACACACACACACACACACACACACACACACACACACACACACACACACACACACACACACACACACACACACACACACACACACACACACACACACACACACACCAAAATGAAAACTTTTCTGTCACCAACTCATCTGTTAACTCTCGAGGCGTCGGATCGTTAACCGGCCGCTCCGTCATCGCTCTGCCGCCACTTTACTCCAACTTCCATCAAACTCAACTACACTTCCTCTAATAATAATAACACCCCCCCTCTCCCCCCTCCCCTCTCCCCTCCTCCCCGTTACACCATATCCATGTTTAACAAGGTAATATGACACAAACCATCTGTGGCTTAAAAATGTAAAAAAAGAGAAAAAGAAAAACACTTTACATATAAATATTCACTTTTTACCGTCCGCGTAATTAAATATTTGAGAAATATCACGAAAGGAAAATTAAAACAGTAAAAAGCCGGCCGCCACCACCGCTATCAATTTATTCCCTCTCTCTCTCACAGTGCATTAGAAACGTCAGATCGCCGTTGGCAAAGACACAGAAAGAGCTCGCTGGGTTTTTATTTTTTTAAACTCACTTTATAAATTACATTTTGGAGTGCTTTGGCATGCTAATACCTGCTGCCACGGAGAGCAGACAGCATTAATTATTTCTTATTGGGATCGGCGGCGATTATTTGCATATTTCATTTGGCTGTTATAGATGTTTGCAGGTGGTGGGGAGGGGAAAGGAGGGAGGAGGAGGAGGAGAGGAGGAGAGGGAGGAGAGGAGGGAGGAGGAGGAGGAGAGGAGAGACAGCTTTCACTTTATGTTTCAACAACTTTTGGATGGATGGAGAAAAAAACTGATCGCATGTGTTTAGAGGAGTTATAATTTGGGTTCCTTTCCTTCCTCTCTTCCTTCTTTTCTTCCCTCCCTCCTTCTCTCTTTCTTTCCTCCCCCTAGCTTCCTTCCTTCCTCTTTTCCTTTCTCCCTCCCTCCCCTCCTTCTCTCTTTCTTTCCTCCCTCCCTTCCTCTCTCCTTTCCTTCCTCCCTCCTTTCCTTCCTTCTTCCTCCCTTCCTCTTTTCCTTTCTCCCTCCCTCCCTCCTTCTCTCTTTCTTTCCTCCCTCCCTTCCTCTCTCATTTCCTTCCTTCCTCCTCTCCTTCCTTCTTCCTCCCTTCCTCCGTCTTTTCCTTCCTTCTTATAGATGTTTGCAGGTGGTGGGGAGGGAAAGGAGGGAGGGAAAGGAGGGAGGAGAGGAGAGACAGCTTTCAATTTATGTCTCAACAACTTTTGGATGGATGAAAAAAAAAGATGGATTCATGTGTTTAGAGGAGAAGGAAGGAAACAAGGAAGGAAAGAATGAGGAAGGAAAGGAATAAGGAGGAAAAGAGGAAGGAAGTAAGGAGAGAAAAAAGGGAGGAAGGAAATGAGGAAGGAAGGTAGGAAGGAAGGTAGGAAGGAAGGAAGTGAGGAAAGAAGGAAGGGAGGAAGGAAAGGTGGAAGAAGGGACAGGAGGAAGGAAGGAAGGAAGGAAGGAAGGCAAGGAAGGCAAGGAAAGGAGTAAGGAGAGAGGAAAAGATGAAATAAGTATGGAAATAAGGAAGGGAGGAATAAGGAATGAAGGAAGAAGGAAGGAAGGAAGGAAGGCAAGGAAAGGAGTAAGGAGGGAGGGAGAGAGGAAAAGAGGAAGTAAGTAAGGAAAGAAGGAAGGGTGGAAGGAAAGGAGGAAGGAATGAAGGAAGGAAGGCAAGGAAAGGAGTAAGGAGTAAGGAGGGAAGGAGAGAGGAAAAGAGGAAGTAAGCATGGAAAGAAGGAAGGGAGGAAGGAAAGGAGGAAGGAAGGAAGGAAGGAAAGAAATAATCCACTTTTTTGCAGGTGGTGGGGAGGGAAAGGAGGGGGGAGAAGGAGGGAGGAGAGGAGAGACAGCTTTCACTTTATGTCTGAACAACTTTTGGATAGATGTAGGAAAAAAAGATGGATTCATGTGTTTAGAGGAGAAGGAAGGGAGGAAGGAAAGGAGGATGGAAGGAAGGAAGGAAGGAAGGAAGGGAAAGAAGGAAGGGAGGAAGGAAATGAAGGAAGGAAGGAGGAAGGGAGGAAGGAAGGAGGTAAGGAGGAAGGAGATGGATTCATGTGTTTAGAGGAGAAGGAAGGGAGGATGGAAGGAAGGAAGGAAGGAAGGGAAAGAAGGAAGGGAGGAAGGAAATGAAGGAAGGAAGGGAGGAAGGAAGGACGGAGGAAGGAAGGAAGGAGGGAGGGAGGAAGGAGATGGATTCATGTGTTTAGAGGAGCATTAATTTGGGTTTGATTTCAGTCATTTCCACTAAAGCAGATTATTGCTGATAATTAACAACATCAGCGGCCGATATCACGCAGGCTCTGATGCAAAAAGAAAAAAAGGTCAGAAAAACATTTTTTATTTGGCTTTAAAACATCAATTATAAATTCATTTATACTCCATTGGCTTCATGAGAGGACGACAGCAGCCGAAAGTCAAACTTTTTAAAGAGCTTAATGGGAGAAACTAATGTTATTTACACTAAAAACAAAGTGAGAGTCAGTTCATTATAAACACAGAGTCGCTTTAAGTGTAATTATAAAGCTGGAACACACATTATAAATGTATTAACCCTTTAAATACTGATCTTATTCTGACCCATAAACACCATCGCTGCACTAAACTTCTCTGTTTCCTGTTCATAAACATTTTAACCCTCCTGTCGTCCTCACATCGCTTTTCACTGTTCCTTCCTTCCTTCCTTCCTTTCCTTCCTCCCTTACTTATTTCCTCTGTCCTTCTTTCTTTAATTTTTCCTTCGCTCTTTCTTTGCTCCCACCTCCTTCCATACTTCTTTCCTCACTTCCTCACTTCCTTCCTTCCTTCTTTCCATACTTACTTCCTCTTTTCCTCTCTCCCTGCCTCCTTACTCCTTTCCTTCCTTCCTTCCTTCCTTCCTTCCTTCTTCCTTTCCTTCCTCCTTTCCTTCTTTCCATACTTACTTCCTCTGTTCCTCTCTCCCTCCCTCCTTACTCCTTTCCTTCCTCCCTTCCTTCTTTCCAGACTTACTTCCTCTTTTCCTCTCTCTCTCCCTCCTTACTCCTTTCCTTGCCTTCCTTCCTCCTTTCCTTCCTCCCTTCCTTCTTTCCAGACTTACTTCCTCTTTTCCTCTCTCCCTCCCTCCTTACTCCTTTCGTTGCCTTCCTTCCTTCCTCCTGTCCCTCCTTCCTCACTCAAAGATAATTATTTTAAGGTTTACATCATAGCTTTAGTGATTTTATGTGTGAAAGTCAATTAATAATATATTAATTGCATTTGCTAAATTATGTTTTATACATGTAAACTTTAAAAATAATCATAATTTTTAATATAAATCTCTTGTTTCTCTTTTATATTCCTCTTTATTTGAGTTAAATACGGACTTTAACGTCTAAAATACAGTAAATTGATTGATTATCTTTTCCTTTTGATCATTTATAAAACACATGTATCAATATAACATATAACATAAAAGTAATATATATTATATTTTAGCAGAATTTAGTAGAATATTGATCATTTGTCAGTTTTTATGCAACGTGTTGAATAAACTTTATTAATTAATCTTGTTTGTTTAATGTCGTTGAAATAAAACCGAGCACATAATGACCCTTTAATACCGCCTTAAATAATGAACAATAAACCACTTTAATACCGCCTTAAATAATGAACAATAAACCTCTGCATATTTTATTGTGTGTCAGACCTCTTATTATTATTTTAGTAACATATAAATATATAAAATAAAAACATACAGAAGCTTTTCTATTAACTTTTTGTTCTTTATCTCGAGTTTTATATCTTATAAAAGAAACTGTTGAGTTTTAACAATTTAAACATTCCTACAGATTAATTTAACCTTCCTGTCGTCCTCCCGGGTCAAATTGACTCCGTCTGTTTTGACTGTTCCTTCTTTCTTTCTTTCTTTCCTTCCTTCCGTCTGTCCTTCTTTCCTCCCTCCCTCCTTCTTTCCTTCCTTCCTTTCCTTCCTCTCTTCCTTCTTTCCTCCCTCCTTCCTTCTCTCTTTCTTTCCTCCCCCTAGCTTCCTTCCTTCCTCCTTTCCTTCCTTCTTCCTTCCTCATTTCCTTCTTCCCTCCCTCCTTTCCTTCTTCCTCCTTCCCTCCTTTCCTTCCTTCCTTCTTCCTCCCCTCTTTTCATTCCTTCTTCCTCCCTTCCTTCCTTCCTCCTTCCTTCTCTCTTTCTTTCCTCCCCTAGCTTCCTTCCTTCCTTCCTCCTTTCCTTCCTTCTTCCTTCCTCATTTCCTTCCTCCCTCCCTCCTTTCCTTCTTCCTCCCTTCCTTCCTCCCTCCCTCCTTTCCTTCCTTCCTTCTTCCTCCCTCTTTTCATTCCTTCTTCCTCCATCCCTTCCTTCCTTCTTCCTCCCTTTCTCCCTTCCTTCCTTCCTCCCTCTTTTCCTTCCTTCTTCCCTCTTTTCCTTCCTTCTTCCCTTCCTTTCTTCCTCCCTCTTTTCCTTCCTTCTTCCTCCCTTCCTTCCTCCCTCTTTTCCTTCCTCTCTCCTTTCCTTCCTTTTTACTCCCTTTCCTTCCTTCCTTCCTCCCTCTTTTACTTCCTTCTTCCTTTATTCCATCCTTCCTTCCTCCCTCTTTTCCTTCCTTCTTCCTCCCTTCCTTCCTCCCTTAACTCGAGGACAACAGGAGGATTAAAAGAGTATTTAAGTGGAATATTCAACTTTAACATATTTATTTTTTTTTTACTTTTATGCATAAATGAAACCTTTCCATCCTGCAAACTTTCCTATATTTTATTTATTTAACCCGACCGTGTTGTTAGTTGGTGTCTAACATAGAAAAAAAGGAGAAAAAAACGGCCTCCAGCTGCAAAACACTGAGTTTCATCACTTTTAAACGACCTGGAAATGCAGCTTCTTGCAGATCTTAAACCAGGGATTAACACAAACTATCTTGATAGAGTGTCTCTGCGTGGTTAAAAAACTTCCCCCCAACTTTAATCTTAATTTATGTAAAGTGCTGTGTGGTGGAGCTCCGGGGAGCGGGACGAGCCGTCTGATTGGCTCTATCAGGTATCAGGCAGGAGTCCAACACTCGGTAATTTGATTTAAAAAGCTCGTAATAACCTGAGGTCAATATTTAAATCACTCAGAGGGGGGGGGGGGGGGGAGCAGGAGAGCCACAGCGAGCATGTGAGGGGTGCTTTCAAATCTGCACGCTCAGGCCCTGGATTTCTATCATCATCGTTCTTCCTTCCTTCCCTCTGTCCTTCCTTCCTTCCATCTGTCCTTCCTTCCTTCCTTTCCCTCTGTCCTTCCTTCCTTCTGTCCTTCCTTCCTTCTTCCCTTCCTTCTGTCATTCCTTCCTTCCTTCCTTATGTCCTCCCTTCCTTCCTTATGTCCTTCCTTCCTTCTGTCTTTCCTTCCTTCTTCCCTTCCTTCTGTCATTCCTTCCTTCCTTCCTTATGTCCTCCCTTCCTTCCTTATGTCCTTCCTTCCTTCTGTCTTTCCTTCCATCCTTCCTTCCGTCCTTCCTTCTTTCCTTCCGTCCTTCCTTCCTTCTGTCCGTCCTTCCTTCTGTACTTCCTACTGTCCTTCCTTCCTTCCTTCCTAACATCTAAGATCAGCTGTTAGGGTAAATGTTCTTCTTCTTCTTCTTCTTCTTCTTCTTCTTCTTCTTCTTCTTCTTCTTCTTCTTCTTCTTCTTCTTCTTCTTCTTCTTCTTCTTCTTCTTCTTCTTCTTCTTCTTCTTCTTCTTCTTCTTCTTCTTCTTCTTCTTCTTCTTATCCTCCTCTCATATATTTAGTGTCTCCTCTCTGTTCTCTCTTGTAGCTGCTTTTATTTGGATGCATTTGCTTCATTAACAGTGTTGGGAAGGCTATTTTAAAATGTAATAGATTACTAGTTACTCTATTTAAAATATAATAAGTAATGTAACTATTTCAATTACTTAATCAAAGTAATGTAACTTATTACATTTGATGACTTTTCTAATGTTCTAACCAATGTTTTCAGCTGTTAGGGTAAATGTTCCCTCCATCTGTCCTTCCTTACTGCCTTCCTTCCTTCCTTCTGTCCTTCCTTCCTTCCTTCCCTCCATCTGTCCTTCCTTCCTTCCTTCTGTCCTTCTTCCTTCCCTCCATCTGTCCTTCTTCCTTCCTTCCTTCCCTCTGTCTTTCCTTCCCCCCTTCCTTTCCTTCCTTCCTTCCATCTGTCCCTCCTTCCTTCCTCCATCTGTCCTTCCTTCCTTCCTTCTGTCTTTCCTTCCCTCCTTCTTTCCTTCCTTCCTTCCTTCCTTCTGTCCTTCATTCCTTCCTTCCTTCCTTTCTTCCCTTGGTCGGTCCTTCCTTCCTTCGTTCCTTCCTTCCTTCCTTCTGTCCTTCATTCCTTCCTTCTGTCCTTCCTTCTTTCTTTCTGTCCTTCTTTCCTTTCTTCTGTCCTTCCTTCCTTCCTTCCTTCCTTGTGTCCTTCCTTCCTTCCTTCCTTCCCTCCTTCCTTCCTTCCTTAAGCACCAGAATCTAAGTCCAGCTGTTTTTCATGGATACTGACATGATTTATAAGGGAGATCATTTCTTATAAAGCAACATTTATCTCTCATTTGAAAATGTTCTCATTAGTTCATGTAGATGTTGGAATATAAAATAAAGATATTTGATATAAATAAAGTGGCTTTAATTGGTACTGTGGCTCCATTTAAGCCCACATCATGATTTATTT
>NC_084988.1:1138145-1155645 GCF_963691925.1 Scomber scombrus | reverse complement strand
AGAGGGAGGGGAGGGAGGGAGGGAGGTGAAAATAAACGTATGAATAACTTGCACACATTCTTTTTTTGTGGACCCAGCATCAAATTTCTGCTTTTAATCCATTTAGAGAGAATATATTAGAGGATTATGGCAAAAATGTCTAAGTGGTGTAACCATAAAAACTTTGTACCAAATAATTCAACTTGCTTAAAAACAGTAAATTGTCAATAAAACACCATATCAACTAGTTTGGCATGATCTTACATTATAACTTTTATATTAAATAAAGGTAATGGAATACAATTGTTCTAAATATTACATTTACTCTGGTAACCATGGAGACCAGGGAAACATTTACATTTTTAACCTTTGTGTCGTCCTCCCGGGACAAATTGACCCCGTCTGTTTTGACTTTCCTCCCTCCTTCCTTCCTTCCTCCCTCCTTTCCTTCCTTCTTTCTCCCTTCCTTCTTTCCCTCCCTCCCTCCTTCTTTCCTTCCCTCCTTCCTCCCTCCTTTCCTTCCTTCTTCCTTCCTCCTTTCCTTCCATCTTTCTCCCTTCCTTCTTTCCTTTCCTCCCTTCCTTCCTCCCTCCTTTCCTTCCTTCCTTCTTCCTCCCTTCTATCCTTCCTTCCTTCTCCCTCCCTTCTTCCTTCCTTCTCCCTTCCCTCCTCCGTCCTCCCTTCCTTCTTTCCTTTCCTCCCTTCCTCTCGGGAGAGAGAGAGAGAGAGAGGAGATGGTGACAGAAAAAAAGAGGAGAGAATGATAGAAAAACTACCTGTGTGTCAGACTCAGGTGAGCTTTTCTAATGTTAGCTTAAACTGGACTATTATTGCTTTTTACTTCTACTACTAATGTCAAAATGTCAGATGTTCATGTTAAATGTGGCCAAAGTGTCAAATAATAAGGTAAATGTATGTAGAAGGGAGTAAAAACCAATATCAAATCTATTTTAATCAAGTTTTAATGCAGCTTTTATTCAACTTAATCTTTGATTTTGTCTTTTTTAATCTATTTTAACCTTGTTTTTTCTAACTTTCTAATAAACCCTTTTGCTTTTAGCTGCATAAAGGACCAGTATAAGATTACTAGCTACTCCATTAGAGCCCCAGAATATAAAGATAAGATTAAGGTTAAGTGATTAATCGTCTTTAACCACTTTCAGCCACACTGCAGCAAATTATGTTTTTTTGGGATTCTGGAAGTTTTTCCTTGATTTTAAGATCTCATCATCTCATCTCAAGGTTTATTTTAATAATATCCTCAATAATCCTCAACATAGAAACACTGGTATCTTCATAGTATATCAATTTAAATGATTTCAACTATTTTCAACTACTTTTTTCTGTTTAAATTAAATAATGCAGAAGTAACAATTATTATAATTATATTATTTGTGTTTTTTTTTAAATGCTTTGTTGTTTAAGTTGTGAACAGATTGCAGCACCATACTTGCTAAAAGATGACATAAGAAACATATTTTTTTCATCTTAATAAGTAACAAAAAATCTAAAATCAAAGTAAAGTTCCAGCGGCCAGATGTTTAAAAACAACAGCTCTCTCTCTCTTTTTTTTTCTCTCTGGCTGCAAAGATTTGGTGTAAAATATAAAATAATATTGAATGTTTCTTTCCCTGCCAGCCAGTTTCTGCCTGCTGAATTTTTTCTCTTCTGCTTTTTCTCTCTCTCTCTCTCTCTCTCTCTGTCTCCATCTCTCTCTCTCTCTCTCCATCTCTTTCTTTTGTATTTATCTCTCTCTCTCTCTCTCCATAACTTTCTTCTCTCTCCCTCTCTCTCTTTTTCTTCTCTCTCTCCCCCTTTCTCCCCCCTCTCTTTCTCTCTCTCTCTCTCTCTGTCTCTCTCTCTCTTTCTCTCTCTCTCTCTCTCTGTCTCTCTGTCTCTCTCTGTCTCTGTCTCTGTCTCTCTCTCTCTCTCTCTCTCTCTCTCTCTCTCTCTCTCTCTCTCTCTCTCTCTCTCTCTCTCTCTCTCTCTCTCTCTCTCTCTCTCTCTCTCTCTCTCTCTCTCTCTCTCTCTCTCTGCTACATTCATATGAGTTCTCCTCTCAGAAGTCACTCTGTTAATCCAAATATTAATAATGAATGGAACAGAGTTGGGCCTCGGTTATGGCCACCTGTGTGCGTGTGTGTGTGTGTGTGTGTGTGTGTGTGTGTGTGTGTGTGTGTGAATATACCTGATTGGTGGGAGGTGATGATGGTGAGCAGCACTCGGCCTTCCTCCATTATTCCCTCCTTCATAGCGCTGTGACTGTCCACGTTAAGCTTGAAACTCTGAAACAGACAAAAAAAAAGTATAAAATATTAATAATAACATTCAGCTAGTTTTATATTAATGTAAAAGTCAAGTTTATTATAAGTTAAGTCTTATTTAGTTAAAATTCTTGTGTGATAAATTATGGTGTTTACAAGGGAAGGAAAGAAGGAAGGTAATGGGTAGGAAAGAATGAGCGAAGGAGGGAGGGAAGAAAGAAGGAAGGGAGGAAGGAAGGGAGGAAGGAAGGAAGGAAGGAAAAAGGAAGGAAAGGAGAGAGGAAGGGAGGAAGGAAGAAGGAAGGAAATGAGGGAGGGAGGAAGGAAGAAGGGAGGGAGGAAGGAAGGAGGGAGGGAGGGAGGGAGGGAGGGAGAAAGAAAAAAAGGAAGGGAGGAAGGAAGGACAGAGGAAAGAAGGAAGGGTAATGGGAGAAAAGAAAGAGAGAAGGAGGGAGGGAGGAAGGAGGGAAGGAAAGAAGGAAGGAAGAAAAGAAAGAAAGAGATAAGTAGGGAAGGAGGAAGGACAGGAAGGAAGGAAAAACAGTAAAAACAGACGGGGAGGACGACACAAAGGTTAATTGTATGCTCATGTAAATGTAAGTAGCTTAATCCACAAGTGCTAATGCCCCCCACTGGTCAGATGTGGAATCACATGCAAAATACAGTCGCTTCGATCAGTGTTTCAGTTTATCTTTTGCACCACTGGTTCATAATGTTATTTTGTGTTTATGCATCAATCATAATGTATTTATATAGCAGCTTTCATTCAGGTTAATGTAGTTCAACTAGCTTCACAGTTGATTGACAAGCTGATAATAAGACAGAACAAGTGACGACATAAAGAAAAGGAATAAAAACAAAGAATAAAATAATAATGAAACCAATGCACGCAAGAGAAAATAAGTATGTTTGAATGTTTAAATAAATAAAAACTTAGAAAAATAAATAAATAAACAATGTGAAAGCTTTGTAAGTAAGATATTTATCTGATACTTGTAAACCAGGTTATTGTAGTTGGTCTTTTTCTTATTTATGCTTATTTGTGAAAGTTTCTATTGAAAGCACAGTTAGTCCAACACGTCTTTTAGCCATGTGGGGAGTTCTGGTCCTCTGAAATGAGGCCAACGTGAAAGTAACTTAAAACTGCATTCTATCAAAAGGCCACCAGGGGGCGACCGTTTTGGTGTCAAAAGGACTTCCGTCTCTATACAAGTCAATGGAGAATTCACCAACTTCTCACTTGATTTCTAACCTCAGTAAACGTTTTCAAAATGTGTTTATGGTCTCAATCGCTAGTTTAAAGCCTTCTTCAATGCAGTATGATGTTCATTTGGGACATTTTGGCCTCCCTGATTTTATATGTGACGATAAAGCAGGGTATGCATTAGGGCGTGGCTACGAGGTGATTGACAGGTTGATTGGTTCACAGGTTCAGGAGGGCGCCTCATGCTCCTCCTGATGCCCATATAAGTAGAATCCCTGTTTTTATTTTACCCAACATGCACCTGAAATTTTCAAGATGGCGCTGCTCAGATCCGATACTATTGGCCTCCGAGCAGCAGTCCACAAACCAATGGGTGACGTCACAGATGTTACGTCCATTTTTTATATACAGTCTATGGTTTTAACTGTATTTTCATTGTCTTTATAGTTTCACCCTCTTCTTCTTGTTAATAAACCTGTTGCTGACATAACTGTGTCTCCAGAGTCCTGATGAGGGAAAGGTGTTTGGCTGCCTGTCAACATATATACACACACACACACACACACACACACACACACACACACACACACACACACACACACACACACACACACACACACACACACACACACACACACACACACACACACACACACACACACACACACACAAACACACACACACATCATGTGTATCCATCTGAGGACAATCCAGTTAATATGTGAGATAATGTGAATAATCTGTGTGACACTCGCAAGTCAGACGATCGGACGCATCGGGAAAAAAACAAACTCATTTGGAAGAGGAAGTGAAGATGAACCATAAGCTTAAACACATCCATCACAGATTGCAAACTTTCCTGCTCAAACTTTAACCCTCCGTACTTTATTCATATACTGTAATCAAGTACAGCTCACTCGTGCAAAGAGGGATTATTATGAGGCTGCAGCTGACGATTAATTGGTTTGGTCTATAAAATGTCGGAAAATTGGGGGAAAATGATGATTACTGCTTCCCAAAGCCATCCAAATAACTCATTTCAGCTGCAATTTTATCTGCAAATAAAGTGTTTTAACGTCAAATTTGACCCATTCTTTACATTTAAGAGCTGTAAAAACACCCAATACTCATTTACAATAGGTGGACTTTTCCTAATGTGACCCTGACTGTACAAAAATGGAGATAAAAAGCATATCTTTTTTAAATTTTTGTGCAGCTGATACACATTTTTGTGTATGAAAATGTCTAAATTTGACTTGTTTTTCAAAAATCAGCATTCAAACATGTTGCTGTATTATCTATAATCTATAAAATGTTGTCCTGGTCCATAAAATAGTGATTTTAAATGACTTTTTTCCCTTTAAATAAATAGAATACACTCTTTATTAATGACTGATGGGGAATTTATGAATGGGAATTGGTGTTGAGACTGATTCTGAGTCAGAATATAAACAGCATGTAAAGGGTTAAATAATCCAAATAAACTGTCTAATCATCTCCTATGTTTCCAGAACTCAGCTTTTACTTTAATGTCATATTACTGACAGCAATATATAAGATACCAGTTGTAATAAAATGAAATTATTATATCTGAAGAGGAGATCTGAGTCAGATTTTGATTCAAAAAGAAAAAAAAAATTCAACTTGATTAGACGTGAAAGTAGTTTTTACTCTCCGCTTAGATCTCTCTGTAGAGAGCAGGAGACGGGTAACATGAAGGAAATAGAAAACACATAATGGCAGTAATGCAAACAGGAAAGAGGGAAAAAAAGAGGGGAGAAAAAACACTAGACAGATGTATGAATGGATGATAAATAGATCGATGGATGGTTGGATGGATGGAGGCACAGAGCAGCCTCGGGCAGTGTTGGAAAACACTCCAGTCAGATCTCTGAACACCATTACAGCCCTTTCTGATCTGATGTGAGCGTGCATGTGAGCGTGCATGTGAGCGTGCATGTGTGTGTGTGTGTGTGTAAATCTCAAGGTGCTCAAGCCTCAAGTCTTAACCACTTCTGACATCCTGCTGTGCTGCAGTGGGAAATGCTTCACACACATATTCACACACACACACCCCTGAAGCTGTCAAGAGTGTGCTGAGCGTGCGAGCATCAGCGATACTCGTTTATTCATACTCATTTAATACCGAGCAACAATTGTGCACACGTGGAATTAAATAGTATAATATAACCACAAATGCATGTGACTAATATCAATTTGCAGGAGATCAGGAGGCTAAAAACATGAGTGCTGTTGTGTAAAATAGTTGAATTTCATGTTTAAATCTAAACTTAACCGCTATAAACTGGGCCAAAACAGAACTTAAACATTACGGTGACGTCGTTATCTGACAAATGGAGAGAATATATGATAAATAAATGAAAGATTGTCATTTTATTTGCTATGAGTTTGTAAAAAATGAAAGCGTCCAGCAGCAGTACAGCTCAGTGTGTTCAGCTCTGCCTGAGACAGTCCTCCGTCTGCACTGAGGGATAAACATCAGTCAACACATGACAAGGTCAGACCTCCACACCACCAATATTTATGGAGCAGGTTACACACAGTGGAGACGAATGGGACGAGGCGTTTTCACCCCTCAAACATACACACACACACACACACACACACACACACACACACATATACTGAGGGTCCGGGAGGGAAGAAGACAAACATTTGATCTACTGTCTTTCAGGATCAATTAATCAAAAAACAGTAAAAATAGCCCATTGCAATGTCTCCATGGTCCATGTTGATGTCTTCAAATGCCTCATTTTGTACTCCCAACGCTTCAAAACTGAACAATATTAAATGTGTCTTAATACAAAATCATGAAAATCAGCAATATCTTAAAGTCCGTATAAAGTAAGAATAAATATGTGTTCTGAGTTTGACATACTACAGAAAAGTGTGTTGTTAACCACCCTGCCAAATTCGAATGATTAAAAAAATCGCCAAATATATGAAATTAGGCTTCAAAGTTGTGTAAAAGTCAGCCTGCTATCTCTGCTCCGAAACGCTGAAGCCCCGCCCCCTACCAAGTGTCACCTGTCAATCAAAGTCACCACCTCTACCAGAAAACATGGACGCTACTTCTGAGAGCTTTCTGCTGCTAACTCTGCTGCTAGCTCGGCTACTAGCTCGGCGGCTAGCTCAGCAGCTAACTCAGCTACTAGCTCGGCGGCTAGCTCGACGGCTAACTCGGCAGCTAACTCGGCGGCTAACTCGGCTAACTGTAGACTGTAGTAGTATTGTGCACTGAATGTATTTATACCTATATCTAAATGTGTAATTACTATTATTATAGGATTTCTGTCAATCCAACAGTCATATAAGTGACTACATGTTTCAGCATTACACAGTTTAGTAAAGTTAGTTGTAGAGATCTCTACTAACACAGAAGTACTATAATGATCAAGTGAGTCCTCAATAACTTTATTAATTGTTCCAAGTGTCTTCCAAATTCACACATCAAATGTAAATTTTTTTAAATATCCAGATATACGTGTTGGTAGGCCATGTGAATTACAGCTGAATTAAGACCTTACATACAGTAAAATTGGTGATAAAGTGTTTAAAAAATGTGACACTATGTTCTATCCATAGTATATAAGTGGACGTAACATCCGTGACGTCACCCATTGGTTTGTGGACTGCTGCTCGGAGGCCAATAGTATCAGATCTGAGCAGCGCCATCTTGAACATTTCAGGTGCATGCTGGGAAAATAAAAACAGGGATTCTACTTATATGGGCATCAGGAGGAGCATGAGGCGCCATCCTGAACCTGTGAACCAATCAACCTGTCAATCACGACGTAGCCACGCCCTAATGCATACCCTGCTTTATCGTCACATATAAAATCAGGGAGGCCAAAATGTCCCAAATGAACATCATACTGCATTGAAGAAGGCTTTAAACTAGCGATTGAGACCATAAACACATTTTGAAAACGTTTACTGAGGTTAGAAATCAAGTGAGAAGTTGGTGAATTCTCCATTGACTTGTATAGAGACGGAAGTCCTTTTGACACCAAAACGTTCGCCCCCTGGTGGCCTTTTGATAGAATGCAGTTTTAAGTTACTTCCACGTTGGCCTCATTTCAGAGGACCAGAACTCCCCACCTGGTTGTATCACAGAGATTTTTAAAGCAACTGATGTAAATGTTTTAGTTTTTTTTAATTTTTTTTATCACTTTGAAACACCGCAATAGGGATATTCAACACCTTTTTTAACTTTATGTATGTGTCGCTTATATAATCAGTTTCTTTAAATGTGACTTTTTCCTGTGTGTTTTTATCCATGGAGGCTCTCACTGCTCATCAACATGTTTTTAACCTTCACTGACATTTCTTCAGATGAAAATGTGAACTTCTCTTTGTTCTAAATGTTAGTTTCAGGTTTGTATTGATTTATTTTTGTCTGTTGTTTCTTAAACAGAGAAAACAGCAGAACTTCCTTCATCACAGATATTTTGTTCTCATCACTTTGTAAATTCATAAAGAAATGTTCCATCAAACTGTAATGATCATGATAATAATCATTAATGATGTTCTTGTACATAGCTGACATTCTGGGTTAAACTAACTGACTGTGTGGATGAAGTCAATCTGAACATGAAATCATTGATCACACTTTACTGATTGGATGTGTGAACAATCTGAAGCTTCAATAATCAATAAACATGATTTTTATCAACAGTGATCAAAGTTTGTTCTTCTCATTCAAAGCTTGTGGAGAAAATGTGAAACTACAATGAGAGTTTATTAGAGGCAGTTTCCCCCCTAAAACATCACAAAGTTCACATAATAATACTGCAGTACTTTTACTGTAATACTGCATACTACATCACTCATAATACTGCAGTACTTTTACTGTAATACTGCATACTACATCACTCATAATACTGCAGTACTTTTACTGTAATAGAGTATTTGTACATTGTAGTATTAGTACTTTTACTGCAGTAAAGTATCTGAGTACTTCTTCCAGTACTGCTGCTGACAGTTTTTACAGAGGATCATGTGACTGTCAAAGGTCGACATTAATCAGCAGAGTTTCTGGATAAGATGAACTTTGGTTTTATTTGCTTGTATTTAAAACACAAACAACATTATTAAAATATGAAAGCTGTTGCAGGTTATATTTGATATTGATACAGTATTAAAGATTTACTGATACAATGATCAATAAAGCTTTAAACACAACAAGCTCCACTCTGGGATCAGAGTTCATTGTTCTCTCCCTTTAAATCTACAGTTTGTAGATGGGTGTAACCAACATGTGACGCAGCACAGAGCTGTCAGGCTGCATTTATGACTGAATCACATGTTGTTCAGATCAAAGTTCAAACTTATTAAACTTATCAGGAAGTGAAGCTCAGACAGTCGTTGCCTCTGAGAGCTGAAATGGCGCAGAAAGATCAGCTGGACCCAGAAACCTTCTCTTGTGTGATCTGTCTGGATCTACTGAAGGATCCGGTGACTACTACCTGTGGACACAGCTACTGTATGAGCTGTATTAAAGGATTCTGGGATGGAGAGGATCAGAGGAAGATCTACAGCTGCCCTCAGTGCAGACAGGCATTCACACCGAGGCCTGTCCTGAAGAAAAACACCATGTTAGCAGCTTTAGTGGAGCAGCTGAAGAAGACTGGACTCCAAGCTGCTCCTGCTGATCACTGCTATGCTGGACCTGAAGATGTGGCCTGTGATGTCTGCACTGGGAGGAAGAGGAAAGCCACCAAGTCCTGTCTGACGTGTCTGATGTCTTACTGTGAGAATCACCTCCAGTCTCACTTTGAATCAACCAAATTAAAGAAACACAAGCTGGTGGAGCCCTCGGAGAAGCTCCAGGAGAACATCTGCTCTCGTCATGATGAGGTGATGAAGATATTCTGCCGTACAGATAAGAAGTGTATCTGTTATCTGTGCACTATGGAGGATCATAAAGGCCACGACACAGTCCCAGCTGCAGCAGAAAGGACTGAGAGGCAGAGAGAGCTCGAGGTGAGTCGACTAAACATCCAGCAGAGAATCCAGGACAGAGAGAAAGATGTGAAGCTGCTTCAACAGGAGGTGGAGGCCATCAGTCTCTCTGCTGATAAAGCAGTGGACGACAGTGAGAAGATCTTCACTCGGCTGATCCGTCTCCTCCAGAAAAGAAGCTCTGATGTGAAGCAGCAGATCAGATCCCAGCAGGAAACTGAAGTGAGTGGAGTCAAAGAGCTTCAGGAGAAGCTGCAGCAGGAGATCACTGAGCTGAAGAGGAAAGACGCTGAACTGAAGCAGCTCTCACACAAAGAGGATCACAACCAGTTTCTACACAACTACCCCTCAGTGTCACATCTCAGTGAACCTACAGACTCATCCAGCATCAATATCCGTCCTCTGAGATACTTTGAGGATGTGACAGCAGCTGTGTCAGAGCTCAGAGATAAACTACAGGACATCCTGAGGGACAGACGGACAAAATTCTCACTGACAGAGACTGAAGTGGACGTTTTATTGCCACAACCAGAACCAGAGTCCAAGACCAGAGCTGAGCTCTTAAGATATTCACGTGAAATCACTCTGGATCCAAACACAGTAAACACATATCTGTTATTATCTGAGGGGAACAGAAAAGTAACATATACTAAACAACCACAGTCTTATTCTAGTCACACAGACAGATTCATTAATTATACTCAGGTCCTGAGTAGAGAGAGTCTGACTGGACGTTGTTACTGGGAGGTGGAGAAGAGGGGAACAGTTTATGTAGCAGTCGCATACAAGAATATCAGCAGAGCAGGAGATGAATCTCTATTTGGACGTAATGACAAATCTTGGTCTTTACATCGTTCCACTAACAGGTATGAATTTTGCTTCAACAACATTAAAACTCTTGTCTCAGGTCCTGTTTCCTCCAGAGTCGGAGTGTACCTGGATCACAGAGCAGGTATTCTGTCCTTCTACAGCGTCTCTGAAACCATGACTCTCCTCCACAGAGTCCAGACCACATTCACTCAGCCTCTCTATGCTGGACTTTGTCTTTATCGCTTCTCTGCAGCTGAGCTGTGTTAAGTGAAAAAGACAGAAGTCATTTCAGACTTCATGTGTCAGATGTTGTACGTCTCCATGCTTCTGAGATGCTCAGAGATCAGCTGGCACGCTAATAGGGATATATAACACTTTTTATTACTCATGTATGTATTATTGAAATATGGAATTATAGAATATAATTAGGGGATTGGGGATTTAACATCAGTTGTTAGAACTTTGAGCTTTTACAAATTGTAAATAGAAACCACTGAGACTCTTGGAGAGGTTATCATATAGTTAATGTTGAGCTTATAGAAGAAAAAAAGGTGTCAGCAGCGACATTAAGCATTCGAATAGACGCATCATGTAAAGGGGGTTGTGTGTAGTTTCTCTTCAAAACCTTATGCCATTGTTGTTGTGACCAGTCACTGCTGCTGTGATCCTGTGATTTATGAGTGATTTATTCATGATATGCATTTAAATACAAAGTTAAACATAGTGCTCCTTATACTTAGGATGGGTTTGATGCAAAGACTTCAGTGATATTAAGGGTGTGTGATTGCTGTCTTTAGCTCGGCGGCTAACTCAGCAGCTAGCTCAGCTGCTTGCTCGACTTGTAGCTCGGTGGCTAACTCAGCTGCTAGCTCGACTGCTAGCTCCGCGGCTAACTCAGCTACTAGCTTGACTGCTAGCTCTGTGGCTAACTCGGCAGCTAACTTAGCTAACTGTAGTCTGTAGTAGTAGTGTGCGCTGAATGTATTTATACATTTTTTTCAGACCCGCCCACTAAATCCTGACACAGAAATCTTGAAACACCTAGCCTAGCCTAGCTCCACAATTCAAATCTAAATAGTTGAAATGCTTTTTACACATTTTTTAGAAATACATTTATGACCTATTTAATGTGTTTAGAAGAAAATGTCTGAATTCACATTACACAGTCTTTAACAATTAATTGGTTAGAAAAATTTGTAATTACTATTATTATATGATTTCTGTCAATCCAATAGTCATATAAGTGACTACATGTTTCAGCATTACATAGTTTAGTTAGTTGTACAGATCTCTACTGATAAATAAGTACTATAATGATCAAGTGAGTCCTCAATAACTTTATTAATTGATCCAAGTGTCTACCAAATTCACACATCAAATGTTAATTTGTTTTAAATATCCAGATATACGTGTTGGTAGGCAATGTGAGTTACAGCTGAGTTAAGACCTTACATACAGTAAAATTGGTGATATAGTGTTTTAAAAATGTGACACTCTGTTGTATCACAGAGATGGTTTTAAAGCAACTGATATAGCTATAAAACAAAACAAAACCCACGACCAGAGCTGAGTTCTTAAAATATTCACGTAAAATCACTTTGGATCCAAGCACAGTAATAGGGATATTCAACACCTTTTTTTAACTTTATGTATGTGTCGCATATATAATCATTTTCTTTAAATGTGACTTTTTCCTGTGTGTTTTTATTCATGGAGGCTCTCACTGCTCATCACCATGTTTTTAACCTTCACTGACATTTCTTCAGATGAAAATGTGAACTTCTCTTTGTTCTAAATGTTAGTTTCATGTTTGTATTGATGTATTTGTGTCTGTTGTTTCTTAAACAGAGAAAACTGCAGAACTTCCTTCATCACAGATATTTTGTTCTCATCACTTTGTAAATTCATAAAGAAATGTTCAATCAAACTGTAATAATCATGATAATAATCATTAATGATGTTCTTGTACATAGCTGACATTCTGGGTTAAACTAACTGACTGTGTGGATGAAGTCAATCTGAACATGAAATCATTGATCACACTTTACTGATTGGATGTGTGAACAATCTGAAGCTTCATTTTCTACTTATTATATGTGACTGTCAAAGTTCGACATTTATCAGCAGAGTTTCTGGATAAGATGAACTTTGGTTTTATTTGCTTGTATTTCAAACACAAACAACATGATTAAAATATAAATCTGTTGCAGTGATCCACTCTGGTGTCATATTTCATTGTTCTCTCCCTTTAAATCTGCAGTTTGTAAATGGGTGTAACCAACATGTTACGCAGCACAGAGCTGTCAGGCTGCATTCACTGATGAGTCACGTGTTCAGATCTGTTCAAACTTGTTTCACCTGTCAGATCGAGACTCAAACTTATTAAACTTATCAGGAAGTGAAGCTCAGACAGTCGTTGCCTCTGAGAGCTGAAATGGCGCAGACAGATCAGCTGGACCGAGAAACCTTCTGTTGTTCGATCTGTCTGGATCTACTGAAGGATCCGGTGGCTATTCCCTGTGGACACAACTACTGTATGAGGTGTATTAAAGGATTCTGGGATGGAGAGGATCAGAGGAAGATCTACAGCTGCCCTCAGTGCAGAGAGGCCTTTGCACCGAGGCCTGTCCTGAAGAAAAACACCATGTTAGCAGCTTTAGTGGAGCAGCTGAAGAAGACTGGACTCCAAGCAGCTCCTGCTGATCACTGCTATGCTGGACCTGAAGATGTGGCCTGTGATGTCTGCACTGGGAGGAAGCTGAAAGCCTTTAAGTCCTGTCTGACCTGTCTGATCTCTTACTGTGAGAATCACCTCCAGTCTCACTTTGAATTAACCAAATTAAAGAAACACAAGCTGGTGGAGCCCTCGGAGAAGCTCCAGGAGAACATCTGCTCTCGTCATGATGAGGTGATGAAGATATTCTGCCGTACAGATAAGAAGTGTATCTGTTATCTGTGCACTATGGAGGATCATAAAGGCCACGACACAGTCCCAGCTGCAGCAGAAAGGACTGAGAGGCAGAGAGAGCTGGAGGTGAGTCGACTAAACATCCAGCAGAGAATCCAGGACAGAGAGAAAGATGTGAAGCTGCTTCAACTGGAGGGGGAGGCCGTCAGTCTCTCTGCTGATAAAGCAGTGGAGGACAGTGAGAAGATCTTCACTCGGCTGATCCGTCTCCTCCAGAAAAGAAGCTCTGATGTGATGCAGCAGATCAGATCCCAGCAGGAAACTGAAGTGAGTGGAGTCAAAGAGCTTCAGGAGAAGCTGCAGCAGGAGATCACTGAGCTGAAGAGGAAAGACGCTGAACTGAAGCAGCTCTCACACACAGAGGATCACAACCAGTTTCTACACAACTACCCCTCAGTGTCACAACTCAGTGAACCTACAGACTCATCCAGCATCAATATCCGTCCTCTGAGATACTTTGAGGATGTGACAGCAGCTGTGTCAGAGCTCAGAGATCTACTACAGGACATCCTGAGGGACACATGGACAAACATCTCACTGAGAGAGACTGAAGTGGACGTTTTATTGCCACAACCAGAAGCCAAGACCAGAGATGAGCTCTTAAGATATTCACGTGAAATCACTCTGGATCCAAACACAGTAAACACAGAGCTGTTATTATCTGAGGGGAACAGAAAAGTAGAATGGTCGTATCAACACCAGTCTTATTCTAGACACACAGACAGATTCACTGATCAGTATCAGGTCCTGAGTAGAGAGAGTCTGACTGGACGTTGTTACTGGGAGGTGGAGTGGGAAGGAGTAGTTGAGGTAGCAGTCGCATACAAGAATATCAGCAGAGCAGGAGATGAATCTCTATTTGGATGTAATGACCAATCTTGGTCTTTAGTTTGTGACACTGACAGTTATGAATTTTGCTTCAACAACATTGAGACTCCCATCTCAGGTCCTGTTTCCTCCAGAGTTGGAGTGTACCTGGATCACAGAGCAGGTATTCTGTCCTTCTACAGCGTCTCTGAAACCATGACTCTCCTCCACAGAGTCCAGACCACATTCACTCAGCCTCTCTATGCTGGACTTTGTCTTGGTGATGAATCCACAGCTGAGTTGTGTAAAGTGAAAAATACAGGAGTCATTTCAGGCTTCATGTGTCAGATGTTATAATTCTTCATGTTTTTGTCTCCATGTTTCTGAGATGCTCAGAGATCAGCTGTCACGCTAATAGTGATATATAACACTTTTTATTACTTATGTATGCATTGTTGAAATGGTATAGAATATAATTAGGGGATTGAGGATTTAACATCAGTTTTTTGCACTGGAATATCTTCCTTGAGCTTTTACAAATTGTAAACAGAAACCACTGAGACTCTTGGAGAGATTATAATATTGTTAATGTTGAGCTTATAGAAGAGAAAAAAGGTGTCAACAGCGACATTAAGCATCCGACGCATATAGACGCATCATGTAAAGGAGGCTGCGCGTAGTTTCTCTTCAAAACTTTAAGCCATTGCTGTTGTGACCGGTCACTGCTGCTGTGATCCTGTGATTTATGAGTGATTTATTCATGATATGCATGTAAATACAAAGTTAAACATAGTGCTCGTAATACTTAGGATGGGTTAAATAAGAAGAAAGACTAAATTCAACTGTACAACTGTATGTGTGACAAATTAAGTACCCTAAAAGCAAAATGATCAGTGCAACCCTTGTCCAAATTCTGCAGGTGTTACATACCAAAAGTTTCTCTTTGGTACAAAGTGAAGGTGAAAATTAAACTTAAAAAACATAAAAAAAAAGTGATATTAAGGGTTTGTGATTGCTGTATTTTGCATTTTGCAAATAACACTAAATTAAAGCTATGACTACAATCTGAAAATGTTTGACTTTGCTGCCCCTAGTGGTCATTTCAGGGAATTACAATGTGGCTTTAAGTGTATTAATGAAATTACTTTTTTAACCATATTTATCAAGTTTCATCCAAATTAGAATTTTTTGTTTTCTCTTATTGATTTTACAATAAAACTTTCATATCAATACTGTAGCCAAAAAAAATCCTTGATGTGATGCTTTCAGTGAGGCGCAGATGTGGCCGGTCTGGGTGAAATTAAAATCAGCGATCAGAATCTGTAAAAGATAATAATAATAAAATAAATCCTGCCATGCTGCATCAATATGTGTTGTGTTTTTTTTAGGATAACAGAATGAATCGAGTTCAGCGCCTGCAGCCGATTAAACAGCATCATAAGAGAGGATGCAACAAAGTCAGCCTTTAACAGCAGGTGCCAATGGGGTTTAAAAGCTGACATAAGATGATTTTTTGTTTGGCTTTTAATGAGGAAGATCAGTGGAGCTTTTTTTAGGAGGGTTTAAAGCCAGTTTTAGAAAGAGAACTGGCCCATATTGAGCTCAGCAGGGATTAAACCCTTCAACCCTTTGCAAATGTTAGTGCCTTGCTCTTCCCATTGAGCTATACGCTGGCTCTTAAAATAAAAAAGCCCCACATCTTCTAACAGTCAGCTATGAAGGATGTGAGCAGATAGCGGGCGACACTGTCCCTTACATATTCCATTTCACAGATAAAGACTAAAATATCACTTTGAAAAACCCAAACCATCAGCCATATCTCTCCAGGACGCACCCCAAAACACATTCATACATCAATATTATCCAAATAAAACATGACTGTCTGCATTCTGCAATCATTACTGCCCCCAGCAAAACGTCGTAAATTACTCCAAATCTCACGGCTGATTGAGTAATTTTACAGACTCGGCGGGCCACTCTGCCCCACATAATTTCCAGATAAGCCGGTGAAATACCTCACAGCTAATAAACATAAAGTACATCTATCAGTGCTACAGAAAACACAGTGTGACTGTCTGCGTATCAGGGATAGGGCCGGCTATAAGGAATGAATTAGGTTGTGCAGATTAACCAGGCTATCGGAGAGCGATCGTATTTCAGCGCCTTATTCCACAAGCGATTCAGCTCCATTCCCCCCCCCCCCCCCCCCGTTTAATATATGGAGAGCATAGAATCGATAAGAGTAGAACAGCCAGCCATCAATCACGCGATGATAAGGCATGCAGAGCAGCTCTGCTTTTATGCACGTCAGACAGCAGGCGGTAATAAGAGGCTGCGTGTATGTATTTATGTGTGAGTGAGAGAGAGAGACAGAGAGAGAGAGAGAGAGAGAGAGAGAGAGAGAGAGAGAGAGAGAGAGAGAGAGAGAGAGAGAGAGAGAGAGAGAGAGGAAGTGTGAAGAAAACAGAGACAGCCAGTGTGTGTGTGTGTGTGAGAGATAGACAGAAAAGACAGAAGACAGATGGAGAGGGGGAAAAAAAAACCAGTGTGTGTTCACCTACTTGTACTGGTGAACAGAGGAAAAACTACAGAAGGTTGTGATTACAAAAAAATTCGTAGAAGAAAGACTCAATTTTTTTCCAGTAAAGGACCCATTAGCTGTGACAAATTTCATGGGCAAGCATCCTTCAAAAGCTTCCTATGAAAGCGTTTGTGTGTGTTTGTGTGTTTGTTGTTTTGGAAGACTGAAGACTGAAGCTGCTTCTCCTCCTTCACAAATGTGACAGTTTAAAGCTTTAAAGAGACAGACTGGGCTTCATTCTGGTTGTCATCAATGTATAGAAATGTCCATTCAACAAGTATAGAGACATCATGTTAACCCTTTCACACTGTCTGAGTCAAAGTTCGGACATTTGACAGCTGTAAAAAAACAAAAAAAAAGCCCTTTTACACATGTTTGAGGCTATTCCTGGGTTCCACCATCCTTACATGAGCTGTGTCCCAATTCAGGGGCTGCATCCTTCGAAGGACGCATTTGAAGGCCGATTACGTCACAACGCCGCGGCCTTCTTTTCCCTCAGTTTGGAGGATGCATCGCTACTGTCTTTCGCTGCCCCCAATATCCCAGGATCCTTTGCACGGCCGCTGCTCAGTCCTGAAGCTATGGCTTAATCATCTTTTAAACTTTCATTCTACTCTTGCACTTCCTTTTGTTCTTTCTCTCTTACTTTCGCAGGCCTGGGCTTCAGAAATCGTGACATAACGATAAAGGCGGGAACATCTGGTGACGCAACCAGGAAATCCGCACCTCCGAAGGCCGCATCAACCGTTGTTAAATGGGCAGTCGAAGGAGTCGCCTTCGGAGGCTGCAAAGGCTGCGTCCTTCGAAGGATGCGGCCCCTGAATTGGGACACAGCTATGGACTCTTATATCCACTGTTGCCCCTGACAGAGAGATTTAAATCAGCATTTCCTCTCCTCTAAT